>NC_066365.1:59994449-60294949 GCF_013377495.2 Cygnus atratus
AAATAATTACTGAAGAGGAAAGTGAAGTCAGTATAGCTGAGCATAGTTTTTATTTGTCGCAAGTTTTACGGCAACGTACTTATCAAAAGTCATATCCTCTATGAAGACAAAGGTACTCATGGGACCTCATGATGGATTAGAGTGGCTCAAAGAGGTTACTCACATCTTAAGTCATAGAAGCAATCCTTTAACTTTTGCCTGTGCCTAGATAGTTCTTGCACAGTGCATGGTTTCTTCCTGCCAGAAAGCTTTTTTGTTTATTTGTTCATTTTTAATCACAGATCACAGTAAATCTCAGAATTAGAGTTACGAGGAATACTTAATATTTTTAGTACCTGGCTCATCATTTAAGTTCACTGATGAGAAAGTCTGTGTTTTTGATATGATATGTCTCCTAATATGTCGTAAGGATCAGGAGACATTTGTTATCGTTATTAACACCTCATAACAAATGTTAACCATTTCTTTCACACCAGTTATAAGATCCCATTGCCAGGAGGGAACAGTACTCTTCCCTTTCCCAGAATACTGAGGCAGTTGTGATGCACATTGTTTGCAGTTTCTTACAACAATTTCCACACTTGTTTTACTCTGACACGCTGTGCTCATCTTTTAAGACAGATTATTTTATACAGATAATAAAACTCAAGTGTGCTAATCCATTAGCTTTATCTGCAACTTTAATTATCACTGACCATATATTTTATTTTTTTTTAATAAAAGTTAGAGTTAACCATATGGTCATCTTGGATACTGCTTTTCCCTCTTTTCAGCTTTTGGAGAGCTTCCACCAAACTGACTTTACAACAAACCACTCTGCTCACAAGATACTGTGATGCTGATACCTGCAGCTCTCTTGAATGGCAGGTGTGCCTTACCACATTGTGATAGTGCTAATGGATTGCAAATAAATTACAGTATTTCAGAAATGCTTTCTTTGGGAAGAAAAAAAATACATAAATTCTTTCTGTTCAAATAAGAATTACTGTTTCAATTGACTTCACACTGATCATAACTCCTATGCAGTATTAATCAAAGATGCAGCCTCAGAAAACAATATAATTGAATTGATTACTGAACCAAATCTAAGACTAGAACAATTATGTGTTTTTTGTTGTTGTTTTTTTTTCTTGTTCCTGTGGGTTAAAAGATTTTTTCCACCTCCTTACAAAACTGCTAGTCCTCTCTACGAATTCTGTGTTTTGTAAATCTTGTGTTTCTCGCAGGCAGAACATCTATAACAGATATGGTTATTTAGTCAGTCAGATAATTTCTGTTTACAATTGTTTTTATAAAGTATATAAATTATGCAATATGCCAGAAGGAAACTATTCTCAACCAACATGAAAATCTGAATTTAAGATTCTTACCCCAGCATGCAGGCAAAACTTCAGGGTGAAAACAAGGTCTAGTTAGAAAATAGGACTAATAAACAGTGTAATTAATTAATAATAGTACATTTTCTATTCTTTAAATACAATATTAATGTGTTCTGTTCTGTAACAAAATATTATTCAAGATACAGCAGATTCATTCTGTGTTGCTACTTAAATAATTAATTTCATGTTGGAAGGCACTAAGTAGATGTTACTGATATTATAATTTTTCAGATTTGTCCATGTTTGGAGATGTATATCAGATTTGAGGGTGAAGTTTACAAATTCATTGTATTTAAATGAACTAGACATCAAACTTCCATTGATATTCAAAAGCTGATTCACACAACTCATGAGTATGCAATAAAACTTACCTTTTTCCTATTACTTTTAAAGCTATGTTGCTGGGCAGGCAAAAACATGAATTTAGTTGAAACAACAGTGAAGTTATCATTGTTATCTCTGTGGCAAGGAAACCATCCACTTCAAAGATTTTCTTGAGATATTCAGAAAAGTGAAATAAGGAAACAAATGCTCTCAGAGATGGATTGCTCACACTTTGTGTGTTTTAAATTGAAATAACTTTTGGTCTTTATCTTGTGCCATTTAATGAAATTTTTATCTTAGTGCCCTCTTCAGTTTTGCGGAGTTGAGCAGATGAGTCATGAAGTTGTAAATGAGATATTCACAATGAGAACACTGGAAAAGCCTTTGAGCAAAATGCCATGTTTGAAAACTTTGATTGTTCTAACGATCAGCATGTCGAACATGCAATTCCTGCTTTCAAAACAGCTCTGCTAACAGTGGTCCTGCTTCTCTGCCTCTGTAGCCCAGCATGAAACTTAGCACAACAAGGATCATCCACACAGGCAGGATGTGTCAGATAGGAATAGATATTTTTTCTTTATGAATACATGTATGTCAGCTTACAGTGAGACACCAATCAACTCTCTTGGATCAAAGGAATTTAATTGTACAATGCAGCTAAACAGCTGCAAAAAGTTTACAAACATTATTTATTAAGCCCTGTGATTTTTCTGCTGATAAGATTTATTTTCTAGTATCAGGGATGTTTTGTTCATTGGTAATTGATTTTGATATCAAAGATATAATGTGTATGTATAGAATACATTATGAATATATTCTTGTATAAATACATATTCATCTTAAACTGCCTTTTTCCACTGCATATGACAATGAAGACTATTTAAGAGTCTATTATTATTTGTAAGAAACATCTTTATTTTGCGGCAGCAGGAAAGCCTGTAATTGCATATGTAAAGAGATGCTGCTGCTAAAACAGCTGGAGTTACTGCACTCTAAATGTATGTGAATTAATAATATTTGAATGTGCACTATAATTATAATAGTAATAAGAATCTTGAGAAATGGAAATGGATACATGAAGCTTTGCACAGTTCCCAATCAGTTCAATATTTCTACAGTGGGTGGTCAGGGCAGGATTTTTCTCCACACCACTATGATCAAGTTTCTGTTCTGCATTTGTTCAATTAAATGCCTCATGAAATTTAAGGCAGATTGGCAATATGGTCACTGGAATGCGTGAAAGGGGTGGAGGAGAAAAATGCAGCAAGTAATCTTTCCCACTATATTGATTGTGCTGGTTTCTGTGCATAAATAACCGTACTAGAGAAAAGAAATAACAGCTTAATAAAACATGCCAGGATGTTTTGTTTTTGTAAATGTGCTAGTAGATTGAATCATAATGACTCAAAATTCCAGCTGATTAGACAATTGTCTCCTGAATATGCTTTTGTACGTCAGCAGCTGTTCCCAGACCTCTGCAAGAATGTTGTTGGTTGAAAGTCAAGAGTCTTTTTTAGTATTGAATCCAACTTTATTTTAATCAGAGTAAAAGAGAGACTGTATCAATATTAGTAAGTAATGCAATCAAGAACAGCTTGGTAGATTTAAGCATTCAGTGGTGCAGCCCCTAGCTTTATGCTATATGTTGTTGAGGGATTTTGACTTCAAAGTAAATTTAGCCTGGGTACCTGGCCTGAACAGCCCGACTGCAAATGGTTTGAAGGTCTCCCAAGGACCAAATGTTTTGGAGTTTAAGGACCTCCTCAGGGTTTGGATGGCATTTGGTCTGTGCCTGGAGAGAGCTTCCAGGTTAAATGGATTCCAGAAGGAATTTAGCTGACATAAGACAAAATTGTTGTACACTTCTAGTCAACATGTAATATCTAGGGATAATCACAGGGTGTCTTTTAAAACTGCTCTTCCAGTCCAAATCAAAATGCCAGCTTATCTGTAGCCAGAATTGCACCCTTGTGCTAGAACTCTGCAGTAACACTACTGATAGCTGTAGAGGTCAGAAAACACTTCCACCTCCAAATGCAATGCATTTATATACATATGTCTATGCATATTCATATACAGTTTCCCAAAGGAAAATATGCTCCAATGTGACCTCTTTCAGTGTCTCTAAGATTTCTGCTGCATCTTCAATGCTGTGTGAGTTTTGTCCTCCCAGAGGAGCAGAACTGGTGAAAGTAAGAGAAGGGCAACAAGAACATTCAAGTGTGCTGTCTGTCTCCTTTTGAGTCTTGATCAAAGAAAATGTACTGCATACTCTGAAAAAGAGATAGCTAAGAGGATTTTGTTAGAGGTCTGTAACAGTATGGTTGTTCTGAAGAAGGTAAATAAAGAATAACTTACTGGGGACATCAAATCCAATTAATGCATATAAATGAAAAGTAAGGACATGGCTTTTAGAGCCAAGGTATCACATGTGACAATAACATACCATGCAATACTCATGTATGCAGTTCATAACTGCCTGCTTAAAAGAGGTGAGGTTTTCTTTTCCTCCAGCCAGTTTAAGCACACTTGTACAAATAGCATGTCTGCATTTCAATGTGTGCATACACATATGAGATAAAATTTGACACACAACATGGAAAGGTAGTAGATATTTGTCTGCACTATTGTATTTGTCTGGCACAATTGTATTAATATGTTTTGAATGTTTAATTGTGCAGTGAAAATGGGTATGCTGCCACAGGGACCAATATTCTTCATGTAGTTTCTCCACTTGCTTTAATCACTAATTTGATGATCTATTTAATATGATTAAACATATAGAGACAAATCTTTTACATTAAATGCTATGCTTTTATTTAATTTCTCTACACAGCAATGGGTTGAGCAGATTAAGAGAGCAAAAATATGAACTGAGATGAAAAAAATAAGCAAAATTCTGTAAAAGTGGCGTTAGATACTGGTGATGCAACTGCAAGCATTATCAGGTAGTAATGCGGATGACAACACAGCAGTAAATTACTGTTTAATGGCTCTAATAAAAGGTTCGGAAATCATTTTTTCAGATATTAACAAAGTAAACCTTACAATTGAATGTTATTTCACACCTCAATATAATGTTAATTTGGCAGAGGTGGGTTTTGGTTTCCTGAACACAAGAGAGGGCTCCTGTTCTCGCTCCTGGGCCACACAGAATTTGAACAAGGACTTAATGTGGGTTTCTAATGTACATGGAATCTCTGTAAACAAAAAATATTATTTGAACTGCATTAAAATTTTCATACTTATGTTATCCCTATTGTGCTGCTGATTGAGTGTGGCCAGTCCAAAAATCTGCAAAGTAAGGACAGAAGATGTAGCATTTGAAACTCCTTTTACAACAGCATTTATCTTTCAGTGCTTTACATCCTTTGTCATGGAATACTTATTGTAGCATAAAATTCATAAAATAAAGGAATTATCCTGTGTACAAGGAGGCTGTGTCATTTTTAGCTGGTACCATATTCAGAGCTATTACAACCTGCCAATGTAAAAGTATTCTTCAACTCTTCTCTTTTCTTTATTGGTATGAAATTACTGTTGTTAATACATTTGAATAAAATAAAGTGGAATCTGTAACCAACAGAATTCCTGTCAACATGTGCAGCTTCTGTCTTTTCATTAGCAGTATCTCATAATGGATGTAGCTCAGTCCCAGATTCTGCTTCTGGGTGTATGTCATGTCACTTACACCAGTGAGTGTGGCTTTTTGCACCTTAGATTCCCATTCTATTAAAAAAGGAGGAAAAAAAAAAAAAGTACCTCTCAAACCTTCTGTGCTCTACAGTGGAATATAAAGTATTAATATTCACTAATTACTTTAATTTCTAATGATGACAAAAATGAGATCCATTTTTTTTTCTTCTTTAAAACTTTAATTCCGATTCTTAAAATATGCAGAAAATATCTATCAAGTTAATGTCACAGCTGGTGAGGTTTGTTGTTGGTTTTTCTTTCTGAATCAAGAAATCCTGCTCTTGAATGTCAGAAGAATGAAGCCCAGTTTTCCTCTTTGCCAAATCAATTAGCAGGGCCCTTTAATTCTACCTCCTGTAATATCAGTGCCACCTACTGCTTATGCAAGCAATGAATATGGAAATATAACTCTTGGTAACTTTACGTATATGTCCAAGTTTCATTGTTTTCAGTGCATCTTGAGGACACAATACTTCAGTGCTTTCCTGTCTAATGATGATGTCCTGAAGCAGAGTTACTCTTTCATTCTCAGTAGAATGATGAATATTAAATACTCGAATCAAAAAACAGTATGTGAACCTTTAGATCTTGTAGTGTTAACACACTCAATAATTTCATTACTATAATAGTAAATCAGTGGGGATGACGGATTTATAGAGTACATATTAATCACTGTTAGCATCACCTGTCTGTGCAGTTCTGCTACTAAAACTACAGCAATATCACAAGGTGGACTATCAGAACCACTGAAGTCCATAGTTATTTGGTCACATAATGTCTGAAAAAATCAAAGTCCTAAAACAAACAAAACACCCAAAGTAGAAGGACTTCTGTCACCCAGCAATTTTTTAATTATTTACTTTTTTTTTTTTAAAGTAAATGCAAATCTGCTTATTCTAGCTGTTACTGCTCAACATTTTGAATTGAGGAAATCACTGGAAAGGGATAGACATCAGTATGCTCTACCTACCTGATTTACAGTGCATTCTAATAACTTGCATTTAAGTGTTTACATCAAGACAAAGATAATGTGAGTTTCTGTGCACCAGTCAGTACCTGATAGTGTTCTTGACCTAGCGTATCCGTCTGATTTGTACTACTTTACCAATAAAATCTTAACATCAAGATCTTAACATTAAAAGCATTTAGATGGATGTCCCTTCTAGCATCAGTAGAAATTTATTACTTTTGTGTTTTAAATATACAAAGATTTTAAAAGTATAATTAAAATCAAAAATACAATACGTCATGAAAAGAGATTTTTTTTTCTTCACATTTCTTCATATTTTGCTTAATATATTTTGGGTTATATTTCATATTAATTTGGAGAACAGAAATAAAATGAAAGAATAAGCTAAATAGGTTGTAAGAAAACATCTGTTCATAAACACTTGACACTGGTACTGTTTGTCTTGGTAATTTTTATGAATAGTACTCTGTGAATGTTATGCCCTTTGCTATCTCCCTTGACTGTGCATTGCTCTTGGCTCAGTCATATAACATTGTTTATTGCTGTATTGAGTGGTAACTGTCAGAGTGAGTATACTTGAACTGTTATACTGATTAAGAGACAATTGACGCGTAATATTCTATTTAAGCTACTTACAAGTTTGCAATGTCCAAATCATGCCAGAAGTCAGACAATTGCACCTACTGCTGCTGATTTTGTCTTTTCCTTCTTAAGACCTCATTTATTTATTTTTTCCTCTTTTCTTTTTGTATTCTCTGTCTGCCTTCAACCATCTCTTACTGACTGCCTGATTCACCCCCCTCCTCCCCCATATTAGCAATAGAATTGCAAACCCGAAGGTAGGATTTCCTAATTTGTATTTAATTCTCAAAACAGCAGAGATTCAAACAATCCATTGGCTGTAACTTCACTAAGATATTCTGCATGCAAGAATAAAAAAGAAAATAGCAAATGTTCTTATTTTTCCTATCATTGATCTTGGTGATTATGAGCAGAAATACTATTCTCAGCACTAGTGTTCAACACAACAGCTTGCTAAGTACAAAAGTAGCTTTCCTTATTAGCAGGTGGCGGTACTGATCAAAACTAATTTACAGTTGCAGTACTTATCTAGCAGAATACGTGGAAGGGAAATGGCATAATGTTATGACACAATTGTCATAATTACCTTACCAGAAATTAAGATGCACAGAGTAAGATGTAAAACCATGCTTTGGTTTTACTTATTTTGCCTTGTTAATTTGACATACACTAGACTGGGACAAATCTGCTTAGAATTCTTTAATTTTTTTTAAAGACATTCCAGCTTCCAAACAAAGAAAAAGCTTACCTTATTCTACTTCATATAGGGATATTTCTATGTGAGGTATGAATTTCAGGCTCTGTACTAGTGTTTTATGTTCACAGAGCTATGAACACAAATCACAACGATTACAGATAAGATATGGCTGAAAAACTAACAGATTTTTGATTTCTTTTTAGGTAGATTGAACCACTCTTCTTTTTCAACCATTCTTTTCTGCAAAGACATCTTAAGAAAAAATCTGCTTAATGTTATGGGAGCATCAAGAGTTGTCATTGGCAAATGGCACATTCTGAAGTCAGAGTTTATTCAGACAAAAAACGGCAGCACAGTATTTGGAGTGAAGGGGAGGAAGATGGGGAGGGTGGAGATGACCCTCTTTATAAAGGTCCTTATAAAGAATTTCACTAAGGGTTTCGCCCCTATGTCTTCAGTGCTAGAAACATTGTTGACTCATTGTTGGCTCTATATATGGTCACATATATACCTCTGGAGTTTAATTAGACTGATTAATTAATTATTTGTTTTAGGAGTCTTCTTGGGCTAGGTGTCTGGAGCAGGAACTGGTAACTTATAAGCAAGGTTTTCTTATCTCTGAATCTGGCTTTCTGCCTCACTTCTGTCATTTTTCTTTTTCTTCCCTTCAGTCCAGTTTTGTAAAGGGTCTTTGCTAAGCAGCATAACTGAACAACTGAATTAAACAAAGCACAAGCAGAACTGTTGATGATGTCAGCAGTGGCATCTGGTCAGACCAGTGTGTCCACAGACATGAGAATTGGAAACCAGAGTGGGTTTATGTGTTAGCAGAAAAACAAAACAAAAACAACTTTGAGTGGATCATGATCTGCTAACAGATGAAAATACAGTGGCAGTGGAGGAAGTTGGAGGGAAGAAGTAGCTGATCAGCCATCCGTAACAATGATCTCTGTTCCATTGACTTCAGAAGAAGATTCGTAGTTTCTATTCATTATAAATTGGTTTGCCACTCGGGAGGGAATATAAAGAGAGTTAACAGATGTAGCAAGTCACTTTTTTGGAGTGCTGGAGGCACAGCTACAATGATTACAGCTGTATGAAGAAGGCTGCTATCAGTTTTAAGGGAGAATGTAAACTGCAGATAACAGATAGCAGACATGAAAGTGGCATAATATTTTATGGGCCTAAGTTCCTGAGATATTTCATTGTAATAACACTATAAATCTTCTTTGTTATTTATTCTGCAATTTGATAGCATTCCAAAAAAGAAAAATATATTAACTCCTGTCTGTTATGGTGCGTACAAATGAGTTACCAGTGAAGCACAAGTATTTTTTTGTTCCTCTTATGTGTGCATAGTTGTTAGTGAGCATGATTTAGATATCTCTTCTCTAACATTCATGGCATATTTTTTGTGTAGTAAAAATAACGCTATTGTGAAACAGAAAATCTTTTCCTTGACTTTTATTAAATTTATCAGTAGTCCATGTGCAAATTTTGCTGATGTAGATGTATTATTATTATTATCATTTTTGGTTTTAGGTTCTTTTTTATTTTATGAAAAAGTAAACCTCTTAATAACAGTGGAAGAGAACTTGAAATGTTGAATTGCTGAATTCCCTTGGTTCTCATCCTGTTCTCTCCTTATTGCTCTTAGTCTCATTGCACCTTTCACCATCCTTGAACAACTCCCAGTCTTTCCCGCTCACCTATTCCACACCTCTCTCTCCTCTTTGGATTTGCTGCTGTTTTTTTCCTCCAAATTTCTTCTCAGAACCACTGTTGCCTTGCTATCTATCCAGCCTTGGATCACTGCTCTTTATTTCTGTCCATCTTCCCTCTTATTTGGCAGGTTCAAGTTGTTTCTTTGCTGTTGTCACTTTACTCTTCTTTCTAGGATTCAGTCTCCTTGTTTTTCTTACTACTTTCTGTATTCTTGCTACCAGTGTAGCAAGATGATTTTTTCTGTGTTGGTAAACACAGAAGATACTGCAAGTCCACTGTACTCTCAGGCAGCAGCAACAATAAGTTCCCTTGTGAGGGAAGGATGGATGTCAAGCTGGGAAGTCAAGTCTGCAAGCCAGGTTCAGGGTGTGGAGCAATGGGGCGGGTATGAGCCCGGCACCTGTATGACTGCAATATTGCCCAGGAAGGGAGCAAAAGGAAGAGCCTCAGAGTAAATGCAGCTGAAGAGACAAATGGGGGAGATTTCTTCCTGCTCTTTCTCAAACAGCTTCATGGCCAATTACAGCTTCTGAAACACCTCTTGCTTCCCAGGGAGCTGGCCTTGATCACAGACAGCTACACTCCAGGGGTGGGGGAAACACTTCAGCCTTTGACACTGCATACTTGAACTGAAAGTACTATATTAAGGGCCAAATCCAGTGTCATCTTCCACAGATTTTTAGGTGTCCAACTCAAGACAAGTTTTTCCTAGCTTCTGCAACAGCTAAATGGTTTGTCTGTTTGCTATGATACTGTTATTCAATATTAAATCTTTTTTTTTTTACAAGTTTTTGTTTATGTATTTTTAATGTACTTTAGCATAGGTGAGTACAAATTTTATAAATGTTCTTCCTGAACATCTAGAAGTGGGCTTTGGATACCAAGTGTATATGTACTGCTGTCAGTCTGCATCTTTAATATATGATTCCACTGGTACCTCCATGAAATAAATTATTGCTTATAAATATCCTGGATGGTTTCAGTTGAATTATGGGATTACAGAAAGAAATGCAAAGGGCCAACAGAGGTTACCTAGTTTATCCTTGTCTAAAGGGGGTCAAAAATAAAGATGCATTAACAGTTTGGGATTTTTTCTAAGTCTGAAGTATATTACATTTTGCAGTTTGTTAATGTGTTGGGTTTTATTACGTTTTTTTTTTTTTTAAGCAATAATAAAATTTGCATATTCTTTCCCTCCATCTGTCTAAAGCTAATTTTTTCAAGCTTTAACTTCTAAATTCTAATGCTATAGTACAGTATTATTGTTTAAGATAAAGGTATTACTAATTTCATCCGAGGGTAAGAGGCTGGTTTAGCTAAGTAGGCCTTAAAAAATAATAAAAAAGAAGTAAAAGTAAATAAATATTCCTGTGTCTTCTAACAAAATCACTGATTTTACCAATGAAATGCATGTCATAACTAGTCATATATATGGATGATTGATATTTCCATTCTGACATTCTGGTAAATTTTTGTGGAGAGTGCAATTGAGTAGACTAAAGGAATCACAGAATCATCTAGGTTGGAAGAGACCTCCAAGATCACCTAGTCCAACCTCTGACCTAACACTAACAAGTCCTCCACTAAACCATATCACTAAGCTCTAAATCTAAACATCTCTTAAAGACCTCCAGGGATGGTGACTCAACCACTTCCCTGGGCAGCCTATTCCAATGCCTAACAACCCTTTCAGTAAAGAAGTTCTTCCTAATATCCAGCCTAAACCTCCCCTGGCACAACTTTAGCCCATTCCCCCTCATCCTGTCCTTTGTTTTTGAAAAAAAATAAATCTATCTGATACTTTAAGTTATTGAAACCTTAATTGATTACTGGGGCTGATTACAATCAGTATTTGAAAAAAAGAAAAAAAAGAAAAAAATCAGAATTACTTGTACGTTCTAAATTTGGTAAGGTTTTAAATGATGCTCTAATGGCATCTTATTTTCACTGATTGGTGAAACTACTTGTAGCCTTATTCCCCCAGTAATCTGCATCTTTTTTTTTAAGGAAAATTGGTGTTCTGCTACACTGTTTGGAAGGAATTCCTGACATTGCTATAACAAAGCTAAGGTTTTACTCCTCATGGTGCTTTTAATCCTTTGCATTTCAAAGAGAGTCCAGGTACCTTGTGTCTCCAGACAAAGGGAGGCAGCCTTCCTTTGGCCATATCCTGCAGAAAACAGAGCTGCTTCCTCCAGTGGCTGTCCCTGCAGGATGCCTGACCCCCTCCCCTCCTCTCTGCAGTACCACTTCTCAGAGCCCCACCCCAGAGGCTGCTTCTCTTCCCCTTTAGGTCATCAGAAGCCATGCAGTGAAAATGGGCAGACAGATGTAGGCAGATCACCTTGATTTTTCAGCATTTCTGAAATATCATTAGTTTTATTTGGAGGACAAAGTTTAATTAATACAGACCATTAAAACTTTGAGTGCAGAAGATATCCAGCCTAGTTTCTCCTGTCTTATGGCATCTGTCTGCATCTGGGTAGGAAGGCAGGATTTATTTACCTGTCTTGATGCCTTCAGTTTCCTTAGGCATGCTTTGGGCCAGAATTCTGGTAAAGAGAGCATTTTGCTTAGCCATCACAGAAGCTTTCTTTCCCTCCTTTGTCTTTCTAGTCCTTGGCTCATGTTGCTGCTGACACAGGCTACCCTGCAGCAAAAGTGTGCTCAGCCGCTGATCCTTTCCTCCCTATGTAAGTTTCCTGTGCATTTTGCCTGTCTCCCATTAGCACTTTTCAGTCACTGTCTTTCTGACATCTCATTGGAAATTTCCCTTCTTTCCCCCACTCTTTATAGTTACCACTATTCTTTTCACCACTGTGCAGTTCTGGAGCAACAGAGAAACGTGTTTGTTGAATGTGTGTCAAAACCATTTAGATGAGAAAATAGGAGAAAATCATCGACAAAAACTTTAAAAACACATCTGTTTTCACAGGAACAACTAATAAATGAATAACATTAATCATAATTCATAACATGTAGGGGATATTTCTCAGATCATCACACACTGACACTCCATGAAAATCTGTTTGGTGAAAAAATTGCTGCTAAACTCTTCACTAGACATTTTTCTTTGACCTTTGTATGTACAGTGTCTGAATTTCCTGAAGTATATTTAGTGATATATTTATGTATAGCCACAGTGTCTGTTTTAAGATCAATGTTTCTATATGTTAAAATTCATACACTTGCACAGCAATGTTATTTGTTTTGCACAGGTGAGAAAAGGATAAACAGGAGAACTTCAAATGTGAACAAAGAAACTAAGACAGCCTCCTTTAAAAAAAATAAAAATCTTAGTGTTAATATTTCTCTTACTGTTGGTTTTGTGTCTTTTTGTACATCAGGTCATGATTTCAGCTGAAAAAAAATGATTCTCAACATTTATTTTACTGCTGGGCAGTTGATAGCTCAGGACACAGAATGAAAATAATGATAAGGTGAAAGTTTAACTCAAAATTGGTATGAGTCACTTTTGAACTAAAAAAGACTGTACTGCACCAAATGACTAAGGTCGCTGGTCACCAACTGCTTCAAAGGGCAGTGTGCAGCTCTTTGAAGCTAGGACCTAGGACCATGCCTAGGACCACGCATTCAGCTTCAGTCTCTTTATTCTCTGCAAAATAGCTCTGGAGTATTTTAAAATGCTGCAGCTACCCCCAGAATATTAAGCATTTATCATGTGTACTCAGTGCTGGTACCTTCTTTTTCTTCTTTTTCTTCTGAAAAGCTGGATTGCCCAGAGCATTGAACCATTAAGACTGTGGACAGGGGTGCAGTTGGGTCTGGCTGCTCAGTCTCGTTATCTGAGTGTCCAAAACCCTTTTCCTTATCCCACAAAGGGGCTGAAATTCCCCCTTCTGTCAAATAGTGTCTCAGAACTTCTCCTCACCTTTACTGCTTCTCAGCACAGGACATAACTCTGCAAATTGCCAATTTAACTACCAGAAAGCCTGAAAATGCAAAAGACAGCTGAACACCACTCCTACGTGCCTAGTATATATTCATTTTGTTTCCATTGGAGTATGACAGCTCCAAAGAGGCAAAGGTAGTTGGAACTATTCCTTAACTTTTGCGTCTGGCTTTTTTGAAACTTGCCTGTTGCTGATACATATTCTTGAAGACCATAAAACCACCTTAGTTTTGTGTCAGTGCATCTTTTTATTTCTAGCCTCCTTAAGAGATAACTTGCATAAGTAGAAACTTGAAAAATATATAGAGAGAGATTAATTTATTCTTTACAAAATTAATTTTTTAAGAAAAATCTAGATAGATAGGTATTTTTGTTTGGTTTTGTATTTTAATTTTATGATACATAGAGAATGTCTTTCCAAATACTCTATCTATCATGTTCAGAGGTTTGGGATGGAAGAAAAATTATTGTATTTGTTCAAACTGTTTATTTTTAGCATTTTTCTCCATCTATACTAAAATGTTTTGTGACTATTCACTTATTAATATTTCTGAGAAGCTTCTTTGGGGATGAGAAATTCCCTCAGTCTGCAAAATGGGAGCATCTGTTCAACAAATAATGCAGCAAGTACTGCAGTTGCATTCCCTTTCCCCCAAAACAATTAAAAACGAAAACAAAACAATCAGCAAAGGAGTGAGACACCCATTGCATTCTGTTAGGTTGTATCTCCGAGCAGGTATCGTATATATCTACTTTGGTATGCTAGACAGTGTAATTCATTAGGAAGAAAACGTGTACGAGACTTGAAATTACCAAAAGAATTCACCAGCTGGCTGGTGAATTCACCTTACAATATACATTTAACTTCTTCCTCTAGCCAGGATCCAAATGAAAAACTTTTAAGGAATCCATTTTCCTTAAATTTTATAGGCATGTCCTCTATACATATGTTAAACAGTGTAAATAAGGATTAATACACAAAGCTGGACAAAACTTTGTTTTTCTGTTACCACGTGCTGGCATATGGGCTGTGTTGAGTCCCATGCAGTAAGGAACACTTGGCTACTGCTTTTCTTCATATAGATCTGGTAGTACAGAAAAACTTGACATTGTATTGCAAAATTCTCGCGCGGGCAATGTTGGCCAAAACCTGTTGTTACATTGTTAGTCTGGCTCTTGTCTTCTCCTGAGCTTGCACAGGATTACTAGTCTTGGACTGCAACCATGAGACGAGTACAAAGGGAGATGAGTTACTGTCTACAAAGTATATTGAGGACAGATCCTCAAGGCTCCACACCCTTTTTTTCTTTTTGTCAAATTATTCTTCTCCTGTTTTAACAGTCTTCTGTTTTAACCTGCTCAGGCTGTCTTGGGAGAGCCTAATTATTCTCCAGTGTGTTTCAGAGCTGCTTCAGTAAGAGACAATGTGTGTTACTGTCATTGTTAGCAAGAAATATCTCTAAGTTCAAAAAGAAACATTATGAAAACAAACATCAGTTGCAGTGAGGGAGCGGGCTGAATTCCTGGCACACTCTTAAGATACCTCTATTGGAATACAAGTTCCTAAAAACTTAGGGTGTACGTAGGTGTCTGATGTTAGGGGGTAGGAGTACTGAGTTTTATTTGCTTTTAAGTAATAAGACAAAATGTTATTAAATCTTTAATATTATTTTGGTCAGAGGGGGACATTAATGAATTGTAATGGCTATGTCTGGCAGTTGCATCGGACAATCCTGCTCATGACTAATTTGTTTCCATCTAAAAACTAGTTAACTAAATTTTTTTCTGTATAACTGTTCTACCTAATTGGAGTGAGTTCAGAAAAGAGCAGCATGACTGGGAAGCTAGGGAAAGTGCTTTTGAGGAGATTAGAGAAATTAAAATTCATAGCCTGGTCCACTCATGAATATTGGAGGGAAATGATTCCTGGAGTATTCATGGCAGCAAAAATATTCCTGGCCTTAGAAATGGTTGAACATGGCTTAAAAATCCAGCAATCTCTGATCCATGTTTTAAATCTATTGGTGTAACAGGGAGGAAGGCATGCAGGTGTCTCCTTTATGAGACTGGGATACAGCCATTTGCATGTCAACAAGCACATGAAAATGAACTCATGACCCATAGGCTTGCTGTGCATAATGGAGTATCTGCTTATCCAAACTGTCAGCATGGAGTACAGAAGCTGTGATAAACCCTGCAAAACTACTAAAGACAAAAAGAGCTAGTCCCTGCAGTGGCATAGCACAATCAAAAGTGGTGTCTAAGGTTTTGTTGGAAGTACAGAATAGTGTGCTTCTGTATTTTGTTGCTTCCCTTGTTTCAGTATGTGCAAGAACCTCATGATGCAGTCTGTTGGACAACATAATGCTTCCTCAGGGAAGAGCTGAAACCCTTCTTTTCCTTAATTGATAACAAGACATTATAAACTTATTGCTTCCTTCAAGGTTTTATACTGTTGCTGCTTTCCAGAGTGCTAGAACAGCAAAACTGCTGAAGCAGATCTTTTCTCATTGTGCTGCATGGATCCTCAAATACCACTGTATGAACAAGCAGGAGCCAAGAAAAAACTGCATTAGGAACTTAAAAACACCACCACATTATGCTATTTCTTCCAACTCCTTCTCCATAATGATTTTTTTTCTCTTTGTGAATGAACAGGAGTCTAGTCACAAAACCTTGACATTTTCTGCAAATTTCCTGAATCATTAGTACTCTGCCAAAACTCATACTTCTAATGGGGGAATTCAAAAGGCTCTGAGATTCCTAATACAGAGAAAGTTCTGAATGGGAAAGAAAACAAACAAAAAAGCAATACCCCTACTCCTTTCAGTGTAGGTTTTACATGCACTTTTATCCCTATATTCATGTTCATTTCCCTTTGTTACCACTACCATTTCATTGCAGTAAACACAATCATTTTTACGTAGAGACCCACACACTGAAAAAAGGCCTTTAGTGGCTAAAAGCAAGAAAAGAACTGGCCCTAACAAGTTTATTTTCAAGTTTATTTTCACAAAATGGCTGAGGCTGGAAGGGACCTCTGGAGGCCATCTTGTCCAAACCCCCTGCTCAAGCAGGGGCACCCAGAGAGAGCAGGCTGCCCAGGACCACGCCTGCTCGGCTTCTGAAGATATCCATTGAGGAAGACTTCACAATCTCTCTGGCAACCTGTGCCATGCTCAGTCATCTGCACAGCACAGAAGTGCTTCCTATGTTCAGAGGGAACCTCCTGTTTTCCAGTTTGTGCCCATTTGGGCACCAGGACAAGAGACACCACAGAAGGAGCCTGGTTCCATCTTCTCTGCAAACTCCCCCCAGGTATTTATAGATATTTATTAGGTTCTCCCTGAGCCTCCTCTTCTTCAGGCTGAACAGTCCCAGCCACTCCTCATAGTCTCTCAGCCACTCCTCATAGGAGAGGTGCTCCTGTCCCTTCATCATCTTGGTGGCCCTGCATTGGACTCTGTCCAGTATCCCCATGTCTCTTTTGTACTGGGACTCCAGAACTGGACACAACACTCCAAGTATGGCCTCATGGGTTGATGCACCTAAATGATATTTTGTCACTGATTGGAGAAAAAAAAAATTAAAAAAAAATAGACATGTTTCAGAAGCTGTTAATAAATCAAACAGTAGTACATAAGCAAATAGCATGGACTAATTCTGAATATTGCATCATTCTGAATGGTTACCACATGCTACAGATGTGTAGTCAAATCTACATATTTCATTTATAGTCCAAGTCTTAAACACACTGAGGGGACAAGATTGTGACTGTAGGCTTTTTGATTTGTATTTCTTGAAAGTGCTGCAGCTGTATAATATATATATATATTTTTTTTTCATCTCATCTTTACAGGACAGATGCACTTTTAATAAGTACATTAAATGTAGAAATATGTCAGCCTCCTCAGACTTTTATAATACTTTCCTGTTGCTATGGGAAAGTACAGTACTTCACCTTTCTAAAAGCTAATAAGAGAAATAGAACATTTATTGTACATATATATTAAACCAGAGAAAGACAGGTTCATCACAAGATAAGAGCTCCATGGTAGTGGCATACATATGATCGTCTTTAATAAAATATTTTTTGTCCAGTTTAGTTCCTAACCATACCTTGAACCATAAGCAGCCAGCCACACCAGTTCTGAAATAAAGGTGTTGCACAGGATAGCTTCAGGATTTTAAAATGATAGTTGCCTTTGAGGTTTGGATGATGAATATTCCTGTTGATTACTAGAATATTAGGTTTTGAAACTAAAATACATGGATCATTTGTTTTCTTAATCATTACAGCAGAAAATGCCTGTAACTTTGTGTAGGAACTCATCTGAAGTCATCTAACAGCTCTACAGGCCATAAAAATGTAGCTTTTTAGATGTATGGACAAGCATAAGTAGATGTAGTCCTAATTTGCCTAACAGAAAATGACTGAATGTGGAGCTGTGAAAACTGCTACTCTGTCCCATCATTTCTACCAGCTTAATCTGAGGCCTCCCAGTAGGCCCTGTTTGCAGAAGTAAAATGGTTGGTAAAGGTGTCATCTGGTCCAGTGTGTAATTGCAAAAGTATTAGTGAAAGAAGAAAATCTGCAGGTCAGACCCTGCTTTTACTATGTTCTTTCCAAATGTGCAAAGACTGAAGAGGATGGTTGTGCAGGAAAGCAAACAAACAACAACAAAAAACCCACACCATTTTATTATAACCTGGGAAAGGATGTTTTACTTGTAAGGTTAGTAAGAGAAAGGAAGTTCAAAGAGGTATTCAGATAATATTGGGAATTGAAGATGAGACATGCCTCAGGCTTGAACTTTTTTATAAATGTTTGCATTCCCATTCAGGGATTCCAATGACTGGAGAAGCAACAGTCATTTAATTTTAGAACCAATATATAGCAAGCTTTTTGTGGGGTAAGTTTTCCTTTACCGATTCTCTGTTGGGTGTGTTAACCCAGTCTGAGCCTTATGATAACACAGCTGCATTACAGGTAATAAAGCAATTGGGTCCAACTGACCATAAGTAGCTACATTATACTGCAGTTCTCCAGTATGGACATACATTTATGCTTACAAACTTGGCAGTGGCAATTGCTGCTACTCCAACATCAAGTGAACATAAAAGGAAAAACAGGTCTGTGGGCTGAGGACATAGTCATACAATTTAGAGATAATTTAGTTTACCAAGCAAGCCAGTGGGCTTTGCAGTAAAACAAAACAGAATTTGATTACCTACTATTACTAAATGTGATTTAACCTTGTTTAGGAAAAAGATAGTCTCTCTCTAGTGCTTTGCTAACGCTTTATAAATTAAAATGCTGCAGTTACTCCCATGGCCATTCTGTTTAATTTACAACCCACTTGCATACTAGCTATTTAAGACATAATTGTATAACATGTTATGTCAATTAATTTTATAGAAAAAATGAAACCACCTGTAGCTGTTATGTCATGGGAGGGAGCTGGTAATGGTTGTCTTATGGGATTCTTTTTGGCTCTTGTTTTCAGGTCAGTAATGGCAGCAGTCCTTTGATATAGATCAAAGTAAGAACAAAAGCTTCTAGGAGCAAGTGAGAGTTGGAAGGTGAAAACAAAGAAAGGAAAAAAAAAAAGTAGTAAAATCCCATTCCGTAGCCTAGAACCAGACTACTAAAATGAGGAGATCAACTTTAGATGTCTACAGCCACAATATTGTTTCAGTGTAATTTACTTCTAAGGATGAGACCAAACATTCAAAAGCTTGGATATCATATTTTCTCCCTTGATTACAAACCAATGAAATCTTATCTTGCCTGTACAGGTGTTGATTTTTTTTTTTTTTCCCTCAGCCTATATCCACTTACAGTCATTAAAGATCTAGGACACTTAGTATAAATATTAAAGATGATATATGAAGTCTGACAAATTTCATCTTGGGTAATTACACTCTGCATAGCTCTTCTACCTAGAGAAAGTTTTTCTGCAATTTTGGTAATGTAAGTATTCTGCTGGTGCGATATTGTGCTCTTCAGTAGCTGCAGCACTGGTGAGATGAACAAAGTGATTTCATATATTAGTCTCATTTTTCTAAGCATTTTATGAAAATTACACAGTATTGTAATCTGTAATTTGTAATTGCTACAGTAATCTGTAGCAGCCTATGCAGGAGATTTTACATTCAAGAAAAGTGAATTATTTTACCCAATAAAAATTATTTCAATCGTTCTGAAATGGATCTGTGTAAATTAATTACTCCTGGTGGTTCCCCAAATGCTTTCTACTTGCCACAGCTTTCTTCTTTAGATCTGAGATATAAACATTTCTGTGTAGAAAACTGAAGATTATTGCCTGTGAACAGATTTCTTACTGGCTAGATAGTAGGAGGATTAAATTCATAATCAGCCAGATAGCTTGCCTAATACGCTCAGATCTGGCATCAACAAGAAATTGAAGATTACAAGTTCAGCTGACCTGCACGTTGGTGCCCTTTCTATGTTTATTTGACAGTTTCTTTCTCTTCTGGCTGACTGACATTTCCCTCTGGAAATAAGAGTACAGAAAGAAGGACAGCTAATTAATACCTCCAAATTTTGTTTCTATTTCTAGCTCAGCAGCAGTTTCCCTTTTCAGCCACTTTTAGGGAAAATCTCAAATAGTTTCTGATGAACTATTATTGCTAGCCAATTAAAGCTTTTTTTTTTTTTTTCCCCTGTAAATTAGTTATAGCACTGGGCAGATGTAATCATGTAGGAAAACAGTGTAATTCAAGTCAATTAGCAAATAACGATATATCCTCACCTTGAAAAGTGTGTTCCATTTTGGTCAGATCCATTCTACATTAGACAATAGTAGATAAAGAATGTCTGCGTAGAAGAGAAATGGAAATCAAAGTATAAAGAGAGCCTTTATCTTTGAGAAAAGGGTGAGAAGACTGATGTTTCCAAGAAGATGTTAAAACCAAAATATAGTGGAAAGATAAATTACTTCAATGTATTTGGGATCAGATAGGCATTCTTATTTCTCTACTGTCATGTACAAAACTCAGAAGAAATTGAAAAGAGGGAGAGTTTATAAATGACAGTGAAAACTCATTGTAAGAACTAAAACAAAAGCTGTCATTAATAAATTTGAAATTTAAAACCATTAAAAGGAAAACATATACTTCCCATTTTTACTCTGCTAATTAGACTGACAGATTGTAGTTAAAAGATAAGATTTTACTGGAATTAAACTATGTTACCAATGTAAGAGAAATATGATAATGCCAAATAATTTTGAAGACCTTTGAAATCATATAAAATTATAGAGAAATTTTATACGTTAATACATAAATCGCAGAATTATTATTTATCTATTTTTAGAATTTCAGAACAGTTTATTCCGTGTTTGTTCTATTCATAGCATCCTGCATGTTATCCTGAAGCATTATGATGTGTTAAATTGGGTGGATTATTGTTTGTTTTGAAATGGCAGATCTTATCCTCTTTTAGTCAACTTTGAAATTATTAAAATTCAGTTCTAAGCTTTATAAATAATATCTTGGAGCATTTGTTTCTGCTTCCAAGAAGCAGGGGAAAATTGCAGGTACTCTATGAGTACACAGCAATCAGATCTAAAATTTACTTGTATATAATACACTGTGTTATTTCAGGCATCTATTTTATGTTCACTGCGTTCCATATGTGAATCATTCTATTTAAAATGATCAGAGTAGCCAATAATTAATTGGGATTGTTTGTGGAAAAATTATGTAAGGACTCCAAAATGTGTTTCTTCTACTAGATCCTGCCAATTTTGGCATATCTGCACTCAGATATGTTCAGAACTCCCTGAGGATTTGTGCTTCCAGAGAGAAGATACCTTCTACAGTGCTTCAGCACAGGTTTCTCTTCTATGCTTTCTTAGAAGAGAAAAACTTATGCTTGCACAGATAATCATCAAGGGAACAGAAGGGGAGGCAGTAAGTCCATGGACATGATCTTCTTCAACATATCCTTTGAAGAACACTGTGCTTTGACATACCTGCTGCAGCCTCACACTGCAAGATATATACCCCTTATTTTGTGGGGTGGCAGATCCACCTAACATTGTAGTTTTGTGTGTTTTGTTGTTAATTTGGGAGTGCTCTGTATTGGAGTTTAGCTACTGACATACTAATGCTTTCCCATAATTAATGGTTTGGTAAACCCACAGGGCAGTAGTGCCTGAATTTCAGGCAAAAGTTAAAGGTTCTGCTTCAAATATTTGTGGAGAAGAATATGCAGCTAGCAGTGTTTAGATGTGATAGCTTTCTAACAATATTGACATATAAATATATATGTATATTTATATATTTCTTACAACTTATTGAAGAATCACAAGAACGTTTATGCGAATTTATATGTATTGCTAAGAGAGTACCATGATGCATTGCAATGCCCAAAACGAAAGAGGAAATTAAGACAAGAAAATAAATCAGTGCAATGCTTGGATATTATAAGCCATCCACTGCTGTTTCATTGCTTCATGTAAAAGATGGTGTTTTCTTTTGTAACTTGGATATGGCAATGATGAAAAATTCCTTTCCTTTGAACAGCTTTTAAAATTTGCTTGTAGTGTCAATATAGGCATTGACACTACATTTCCTTTAATACACTATGCAACAGAAATAAAGGCCTGTCACAGAAATATTTATTTTTAAATAATACTCAAAATATGAAGTGAGAGAGAGAAATTACACTTCACTATGAATTTAGAAAGTAATCAGAATACAATGAGGTGTCTTATATTTAAATGAATTTTATGATATCCTTGTTCAAGATTGATTTAATTTTCAAATGCCTAGAGGTATGGATTTTTATTTTTTTTTGATAGAATGACTTCCAGAAGAACTGAACTCTGTAAATTGCACTGTTGTTTGAATCTGTTGCATAGTGTATTAAAGGAAATATTTCATTCATCACTTCTTGTTCCTTTCTATGTAGTTTATTAACCTTACTGCTTTACATGGAGTTTTTACGTGGTTCTTCTGACCTAGAGAACTATCATGGGAAATTACAGGAAAATTCTACCTCCCCCTCCCCCACCCCTTTTTTTTAAGGAGGTAATCTTGGAAGTCAGTAATCAATTAGTATTAGTAAGCAAGTTTATATATTAGTAAGAAAGTTTGTATATTAGTAAACAAGCTGAAAAATTCTTCTGTCACTCACCTGCAGAACAGGCAGAATTGACCCCCAAAACTCAAAATGGTAATCTCTGGTCCTTTCAGTTTTTAGAAGGGATGCAGGTCTCTTTCCTTGTGTGAGGACAAAACTAAAGACTGGTTATGGCTGACACCATTTCTTTCTGGGTGGCTTTCTGCACATGGGTTGGCACATTCAGTGGTGGAATAAATGGCCTCTCCACTAAAGAGTGGAGAACTCAAGAACATGAGGTAACCTAAACTGCTGCAAAAATGTGGGCCAATAAACTTCTCCATTTTAATAGTTTCCCTGATACTATTTATTAATAACTCCCACCGTTATATTGTGATTGTTTGCATTCTATTAGGATTATTTCTTTAGTGTCTGTAAAAGAATACGGTTGAAAGTTTTCATCCTGGGATCACACTGATCCCTGAAATATTGTGAATGGTTGGCCATGCTTGATCACTTGAGAAAAAAGAATAAATTTTTGGAAAAAAAAAGATAAAAATAAATGGGAATAAATGAAGGGAGAATATAGAAATCAAAGGTGAGAATGAGGGAAGAGAAATATGTCAGAGCCTTAAAAGGGGAGGATTATATGCAATAATAAAAAATTGCAAAGTGGAAACAAAATGTTACTTTTTTTTTTTTTGAAAAGGAGCAGAACTTTACAGGAAAATATATTGAATAACTATTTTACAACATAAGAAATGTACAGGTTGAGGATAGTGAATTTTGTTTGATTTATTTTTATTGTGCTTTCCTCCTACATCATTAGCTTTACAGCTTAATAGGGAAAGGAATTGACATTCAGCTTGAGAGCACATACAAATATTATAGAACTCATGATATTTTAGTATTAAATATCCAGAAGATTGAAATTAGAGAATATTGTTGCTTATATACTACATAGATATAACCTAAAACTAACTGGAGTCCATGTGATTTCCCAATGAGTAAAAATATACATCTCCTGGAGCCCTGTCTATAGGGAAAATTCTGTGATTTGTTATTGTAATTAAATAAAGATAGCCTTCAAAGAAAAACAAACAAAACCAAGATGGTAGTCCCCCCTATGAAATTATGTTTTTCTTTCTCTTCATGGCAGTCTGTAAACAACAGATTGTTAATGTTACAATTTGTTATTATCCATATTTAAAATAGTAATAGCTTCCTGATCAAAAATAAAAGTTTCTAAGCTTTTCAAAAAGTTAGTAAAAACTGTTTCTAATGGAAAGAGTTAAGTGACCTAAGATTAGTGGTCACTACCAGTCCTCATTTAAGAGACTGTTTTTAGTGTTAGATTATGTGTTTCTTGATATTTTATTTTTTTTTCTGAGAGTTCCTTTTATACTGCCTTGTATACACGTGGACAGGATTTAGTTAAATTATTAGGATGGGCACAAGATTAGTGTTTAGGGTTAACCTTACACTTTGTATGCATGTGCAGATCCTATTTTTCACACTGTGTACCCTCTTGGAAATCACGTTAATAAACACAGGGCAATTAATTTTATACAGACTGTCCCCTAAATCATCTGGGATCACAAGCTTCTTTTGTTTTTCCCCTGATGCACAGCCTAGGCAAGATCTTCCCAGTAGCTGTTGAAAATGCCTAATTGCCATTTATAAGATCAGGATTTGGGGCTCGACACTTCTAGGTTAATGTTCTGAGACAGAAAAGCACTGTTCTGTTTCTCAATCAATAAATAATACATTCTCCCTGGCTGCAGAATAGAGGTTTGGACACTGCATGTCTCCTTGACAGCACTATATTTTGCTAGCTGGAGGCACCAGTCGTGCTGATGTGCATTTCTTTAATTTTCAGTCTCATTTAGACTAAAGATTTTAATTAGATGCTGGTGATGTTTAAGAAGAGGAAGGAACAGTGCTTCCCTACATTATTTCTTGTAATGCAGAGGGCAGGGGTTTTCTGATGTGCAGTATTCGGCATGTGTGGAAACAGATGTCTGTCTTTAGCAAACTGTCATGTGTCACACTTAACAAAAATTGTACTAAAATAAGCTGGGGAAGGACTGTGAAGCTCAGGGAGAATCGCAAAGCCTGGGTCTGGAAGCACCGGAGTGCAGAGTGCTGACAGCAGCGTGCTCCGTTGTGCAAGTTTGCAGGGAGCATTTCTTCTTGGCACTGACACAGCAAAGTCTTCACTCCTGACACAGATGTTCCTCCAACAGCTCTGAAGTAAGGCTGCTTGCCGGATACCATGCCATGCCCGGGGGGTAGTGGTCCACCTCAGCCTTACAAGTTGACTCACTACTGATTATCCAGTGCTTAGAGAAGCATGAGATGCGGGGCTATATCTAATAATTCTGTCTCAGCTAGGGTGGCTGGTGGATTGCCACAGCCCAGTGCAACGTCGCTTTGCACCACTGCAACTTTCTTCAAAGCAAACTACTGGTAAAATCCTCTCGTTTCCCTCTGATCACGAGCTGGTGTGACGACTGGAATGATTTGCCTGTTGGAAGAATGTTGACTCTAGAGTGGGAGTCGGAGGGACTGCAAACAGTGGGTATTGTTGTGATTATATTTGCATCTCTGAAGCTGCTTCATTTGCTGGGACTGATTGATTTTTCTGAAGGTAAAGTGGTCACTTGCAGTTTGTGCTGTTTGTAGGTGTGGTATCTGATCTGCTAAAATAGACTTAGAAAGCATCAGGTATAAAAGCTGGGAAATGAAAATGCTTGGGAAGTGAAAATAGCATTCAGACTAAAAATCTCGGTTTGTTCCTGCTGGTTACTTTGTTATTGTAAAACAAAAGTATATGCTAGCATCAGGTTGGAATTTTACAAGAAATTAGAAAGGATGAAAACAGTGTACATAACATTTATCTGTCAGTTGCCTTTGAAAGCTGTTCACTGATAGAAACTTGGTACATTTAGTGGATCTTAGTTCACATTTATAACACTTTGCTTTTCTGATTTATGATGCAGTTAGAGTTTTGTTCTGTCTCGGTATCTGTCTTTTACAAATCAGTTTCATAGATAAATGCAAAACATTATTACTATAGGATAAGTAATATAGGTGCAAGTTTAGGAACAAATCTGCTTTACACCTTTCAGAAAAATTCATAGATGCCAACATTAAATATGGGTATTTTAAATATATAACAAATGTATGTTTTAAAACTCATTTGCTTGCTCCGATTCCTGTCTGCTCTCTACTATATGGGTCGTATCATTTAGTCTATGCTCAAAGAAGACATCACATTAATTTTAATAGGATTTTTATCTCTATACAGTGTTTGTTTAATACATACTTTATAGAAATAGGCTATTTCAGTTCAGTTATTAATGAGATCTTTGGCTGTCAACTTTTCAACTAAATTTCTTAGTGTGGACTGGTGTAGTAAACAGAAGCTATTCACTCACAAAAACCTTTTCTCAAAAACTACTTTTTTTTTTTTTCTGTGTGTTTGTACATGTGAGACCAAACCTCTTTTACTGTGTAACTGTTTCAGTGAGAAACACATAGCCAAGAAGAACACTCCAGCTTTCTGAAACATTAACTTTTCATCATGGAATAGGATCTTTGATGGATGTAGATTCACATCATCACCTCATAAAATCATTCAATGTGCTGATAAAATGTGAAATCTTTAACATAGCACTTCTGTAGTTACTGAACTATTTAAATAAATCATCCTTAAAGCCATATGTGAAAAAAATATATACCGTTTCCTATTTTTCTGTATAATACATTTGTTATGGAATTGTAAAATTACTATTTGAATTCTAAACAAATGTGTAATTTTTTCTCATAACAACCTTTTCTTTTTGTTTCTTTATGCTCCGGGTGTGTAGAATTTTTAGCATTTAAAAATTCCTGTTACTAGATATGTGCTAACTTTATTTTTATTCCACATAGTAACATCATTTATAGAAAAATAATTATATGTATATACACTTTTTTTAGCAGATGTGCACAGTTACATCTCTTTCTTAACTTTTCACAGAATGATGTTGCTGTTAAGTCTGGGAAAGCGCTTCATGTAATTTCAACTATATCAGCTTTCCAAAAAAAAAAAAAAAGGTAAAAATTGTACCAATTTTAATATAAATAGTAAATTCAAGACAGTATAACATCAGAAATCTAACTTTTTGTGTTAATATACTTATTAGTGCCATCCATGATAATACAATAATTTCACTCAAAAGTACCCAGTGACATAAAACCAGTCTCTAAATGTAAAAAGCCTAAATATTATGAAGTAGAGTGTATATATATAACATCTCCAGTGTGAATGGCTCCAATGACTTAGGGGATTTCTAGTTCCCTTAAGGCTGATGTAGCCTATTTAACTCATCCATATTGTTGCACTGCCATTGCCATTAAACAAGAATTCTGCCCCAAATGATTAAGGAATATTTGTAAGGTATTCAGAACTTATGGGCTGTTGTCCTCACACTGAATGCAAGGCCAGGTTTGTTGATATGCAAGGAGGACCATGACATTCAGGTCAATGTTGATCCTGAAACCAAAATGGGCAATAAGCCCACCCCATCTACCCCACAGAGGCAGGGTGTGAAGCACATGCTGAAATATTTTTTTTTTTTCTGTAGTTAGGCTTCCTGAAGCATTAACATGTTTGTCTTAATATCCCCAATATATTGACTTATTTTGAAAATGTCACTGATGGATAGGGCATGCTTGTCCCAGTGTTTGCCAATAAAGGGCACAGAAGACAGCTAAATAACAAATCCTTAGTTGCTATCACATTAAAATTACACTGATTTTTGTTGAAGTTGTTGTGATGCACTGCATCAGTTTCTACCAGCAGAGTGAGTTGTCTAAGCCCAAACCAAGAGTAAACAGCAGAACTAGGACCAGAAGTGATCCACAAAAGCATTATGGTTTAAGTAATTGGAGTATTTCCATGCTAACCGTTCACTTTTGCTGTCTGTCCACACCCGTGTAGAGGTATCTGTAGCTTCACTGCTTGTTAATCTGTTTGCAGTGTGAAAATGCAGCAGCTTGTTTATTGTTTATTTTTATTATCATTTACAGCGTGATACAAGCTACCCTATATCTTGTATGCAAGCACTTCATAAATTATTTTTTTAAAAGAACAAAGATTAAAAAAAATAGTGCACTCACAGGAAACAAACAAACAAATAAACAAACAAAACCACCTCTTCTTTGACACTACGGAGGTATTTTACCCAATATGCTTTTTCCCCATAGACCTCTCCCACAAAAGTGTACCTTCAGCTGTAGCTCACTGTGCTGTCTATGGTGGACAACTACCCTCCCTTGCTTTACATGGTGAAGGGGTTATGGTGAAGAAGAACTTGACTGTCCACACTTCTCCATGGGAAAGTTAGAAGAATCCAGGCAATTTGTTTATTTTCTGTTTTGTTTTGTTTTGTTTTTGTTTTCAATGTTGAGTACTTGACAGCACAGGGAACCTGACTTGATCCTGTGTCCTAGTCTAGGAACTATGCTGTGCTGCTTCATCCTTCCTCCACTTTCCATACAGCAGGAAAGAAAGACCAGAAGGGGACAAAAACTGGCTTCACCGGAGCTAGCAAAGACAGAATTGAATCAATACCACTTTTAAAGTGAGAGAGTGAAAATCTCCTTTTCCTCTCCTTCCATTATTTTGTAAGTGGTTCGACACTGATCAATATTTTTCCTCCTGCTTACTTGCCAGAAACTTTTGCTGCTGGGCAGCTTCCCTCAAAGCTTTTGTTTTGTTACACAGCTGGAAGGGGAGTGGAGGAGGGAGTTCAGAACTGGAGCAAAGGATCAGAGCGCCAGACATAAAGGGAATTCATCCACTAGAAACAGGGAGGGGAGAGACTGGCAAAATGAAGGATTCACTTTACTTTTGTGTGCACAGAATATCTCTCATGTGGTAGCTGTATGGGATACTATATAAATATGCGTAAACAACATTACATTTCAGGGGACTGCATAAACCAAAGTCTTCAGTAGGACAAACTTAGTACTTCCTCCTTCATCATGCATTGATTATGTTGTATAACACCTCAAGTAGAAATGTTTTTCTTTTGTGAGTATAATCAACCAGTGATGCAATCTGTTCCACACCCTGCTATTCTCACTCTTTTCCTTCCATTAAACTCTGTTTTCTGAGCTTGCTATTATTTTTCAAATGCTTTTTAAGATCTATATTTCATATTTGATGTATGAATGGCCAATTAACTCAAAATCTTTTGAGCAGTAGGACCCACTGGTCATGCCCTGTAGGTCTTTCAACTGAATGGACCATCAAGACTACTTGATCGTCATTTTTTCTTACTGTGATGCAAAATAAACAGTAGTTTACTTACAGTTATCAATAAACATATGTCTGTAAAGTCAGCTTTGAGAGTGAACACAGTATTGCTGTTGTGGTAGGAATTTGGAAATTAGGAGAGGGGGGTTGTATTCTTTAAATAAGAGTATTAAATTTATTTAATACTAATAATAGTATTATTTAATAATAGTATTTAAATAAGAGTATTTAAATAAGAGTAAATAAGAGTCTGTCTTTGGACAGTAAAGTAACCATTTTTCTTTCAAATCATCCAAAAGTTGGATGGATGGAAGTCCAGAAGTCATATTAGTGCATTTCAATTGATTTGTTCTGTCACACTAACATGCTGAAATGTGTCCTTTTTTTTTTTTTCCTTTTTTTTTTTTTCTAGCTATTCTGGACTCAAACACCTAAAAGCACATAGAGGATAACCTTAGGTCTGTCTGCAACCATCTGTGTTAACATGTTGTAAGTTACCCTTACAGCTTAGCAAGACCGGTAAGGTTTAAAATACTGCCTCAAGTGCAGTATGACTCTCCCCCTTAGTAAATGAATGATATGGGGAAAGATATACTGCTGACAAATTCTCCATTGCTTTGTACTCTTCTAAGAAAAAGGGCCCGAAAAAGCATGGGAGTTTTGAGGAGAGATACTTTGTTTAGATGTGACTGATAAGAATTATCCAAATTTTAATGTCCTTATACTTATGAACTGGTGGCTGTGCTAAAAGTTTGACTTCTATCAGGCTCTCCTATCATGCTCCCTTCCATAAAGCATCTCTCTCAGATAAATGGAATGCAATATAGCATCACTCCACAATAAACAGAAAGGCACGGAATATACCACACAGAAATACGTCCTCTAGCCTTTCCTCAGCAGCTCTTTGTAGCACCTGATTAGGATCTGTTATCAGTAAACTGTTCAGTTTACACATGATGAAATGCCATTTCTTGCATATACTTTTTTCTTCTCCAGAGACACTTGTGGGACTGGGGGAATTATTTCATTCTGAGTAAGTCAGTATGATCTGCCTCAAAAAATTCTGGATGCTGCTATACAAAAAAATGGATGCTGCTATGCTATTGTCAATTCATGGCATCAAGGCACGTAATATTGTTAAGTTTCCCGTGATCATCAGTAATCAGTGGTGCTGTCACACCAGAAACAAGAACTAATAATTCCTTCAGCATCAAATATATTAGCACTTGTGCACTCATACTTTTTATTTATTTTTATTTATTTTTTTTGATTGCATTTGGGACACGCCATCTTAAATAAGACCATGATCTTCTTATGTAACAAGAGAACAATCTTAACGTAATTGTATCAAAACTGAGGATTTTGTTTTGTTTTGCCTTTACTTTAGTGGCTTTACTACCTAGACCCAATGATAAGATGCACAAGTTATATACAAATGTAAAGTAATGCACTCAATAAATGAAGACTTTGACTTGTCAAAAACAGGGAAATCATGCATCAGCCTGAAAAGCATGTTTGCTTTTACCAAACTATGAATTAAATGGGACAAATTGCATAAAAGTTTTGAGGAGGGCCTTATTATCTTATGGACATCTTTTCTTCAACAACTTCCCATGGACTTCCCATGGTAAGGTTTGTGTGAGGATAGGAATGACAGTAGCAGCTTCTCCAGGGAATTTAACACCCAGACAGTCTGAATCAGTGAGGTCATTCTACATCCATAGCACTCTGAATTCAAAGTTTGGGTACTGGCTGTATGAAAAGTGGAAAGACATATTTAAGAAACGCTTGAAATACCTGGTATAAACCAGGAAGATTTCTATAGGGACAACTTAGGTAGCCTTCACATGAGAGTTTCCAGAAGGATCAGATATTATGAATTTTCTGCACTGTTCAGATAAAACATTTCTTTTGCATTCACACACTGGGCTAGAACTACTCTCGGATCACACTTTTGCATCCTATCTTGGGAAAAGTACCTTTTGGCCACACTGCTGTGGGAGAGCCCTTCCCCTCGATTGAGGGATGCTCCTTTTGAACGTTTAGTTCCTAGTCTTGATTATTCTTCAGGAAAAGTTTCTTAGCGATAGTCATTTTAGTCTGAAGAATTGAGTATTTGCAAGCAATTAGGGCAGTTTGTCCATGTATTCATCTTTGCAAAGACATAGTTACTTTTGAGCCTCTTCTGACCTTCTTTCAAGGAATGCTGGCTGAGTATTCATCTTAAGTACAAAGATACAAAGACATCTGTTTGTTTGTTTGTTTGTTTGTTTTTGTTTTTCTTTCTTTATTTATTTATTTTACCACCTCTTCTGCCATACTAGATCAGACACCCCTTTTCTCAGGATCATTTTAGTGTCATTGTTCATGTAGATTCTGAATACCTGTATTGACTATAATACCTATATTGAGAAGTGACTGGAGTGAAATGTATTTGAATGAGCACTCCGAGGGGGAAAAAAAAAAAAAAAGGACTGAGTTTTATTAGGTTGTACTGTACGCATGAACTGTAACCTACCTTTAATCTCACTGTTACAGGTTGCTAAAATAGATTCTTTATCAACAAATTATATCAAAAATGAAGAAAAGACCACACCGAAAACATCCAGTATTCAAACATAACAGCCCCAAGAACCACTGCTGGCTGAAATAACATGGAATTTGAAAGGGAAGGATGTATTTTCTTTCAGAATATAGAGAAAAACATACAAAATAGAGGCAAGTAACATGTATTTGATACATGTAGCAACGTTTGCATCTAACAGCACGAATACCAGAATCTTCCTAAAGAATGACCTGCATACATATTTTCCCTCTGTATGCTGCCATTGCTTCAGGTTCAACCTGCTTTTAAAACGTACCTCCACATAAACTAATTCATTTTAAGATGACAGAGATTTGCTATGACAAAGTATGCTTCTGAAACATAACTGCACTCAGTCAGCTGAGTTAAGGTGAGGAGAGAAAAGCATTGCTAATCGTGAATGTACTTCAGGGCTGAGAGTCTGGAAGGCTTTACTGTTAGAAAATGATACTTGCAAGCATAACTAAAGCATTACCTAAAGTGGCATTATAGAACAAGATTAAAAATATGCAGTAATGGAATGAGTGAATGAAAATAAATAAATAAGCACAAAAATCCTTAATCGTGCACTGATTAGTCACCTTTAGTCTCTTGTAATCTTAAATTATCTGTTCCATGTTTGATGCAGTTTTCAATGAGAATTTTTTTTTTTACCTTTGATATCAACAAGAACATGGGAGATACTAGATTTTTTAGGGATTTATGTCTCTGGATTATATGTAGACCTATATGAAACATCAAAATTTACAGAGCAGTTGAATCTCTTCCATGTAATGAGAAAATGATAATATAAAGCACTTATACTATAATTTTATCGTCCATTATACATTTTAGCTCATAATAAAAATTCTCATGAAATTATCTTTGAGAAAAATTGTAAAAGCAGCCATAAAGCTGAACTTGCAGTGTCATCTGGCACTTAATGTTGTATAACTGCTTCATGCTACTGTAGCAGCATAAAGAAGCATATATATCAGGCTCTTCAAGTTATAGAAATGTAATATGCCCTTCTAAAGGCTGCAGTCTCTGAACTTTCAGAACTACCATAACAGTAGATTGAGTACATGGTTGTATGCATCTGTGTACATCAGTTTAAGAGAAAGAAATAATCTAAAATTAACACTTTGTGTGACAAATTTTGGCACTAAGTAACTTTTAATGGCTATGGTATCCCAAGAGAACAACAGTATAGTGAAAGGTCTGACAAGTTCTTAGGTGGTATTGGTAGAAGTTGGTCACTTTTTATTTAAAAAAAAAAAAAAAAGTCATTATTGATCAATTTATTATTTGTCTATAAAATATATTAGTGATGAATAGTCTATAAATATTAAAGTAGCAGGCTGCTGGGTAGATTTAATATTTTATATTTGCTTTTAAATGGATGGATGGGTTCCATACTTGCATTTGTCTGATTTTCAAATGTTTATTTAGATGAATTGATCTTGAATATTCCTGATAGGTATCTGCCCATATTTTAGGTATATTTTATTTTCAGCCTTCCACTAGTCACTTAAGAAAGAATGAGTGATGTCGTATAAAACAAACAATTGTTCAGACTACAGGGCTTTTGGAAGTTAGGAGGTATATTGATCCCAGTTCACTGAAATGAGTTAAGCCAAGATGAAATGCAGCAGTTCAGTGCCTTTTATGATGCTCCCAAAGGTAGTTTGTTCCTTGCAGATAAAACTGCTGGGTTTGGAGTGGGAAAGTGGACTTAGAGGAGAGAAGGGATGGTTGAGAATTACAAGAAAAGTAAGGTCTACTTTGCTCCGTGATCTATCACCAAGCAAATAAGTAGCAAGGCAAGGAGGGACTCAAAATAGAAAAAAAAATGAGGAAAAAAAAAAAGGAAAGTAAATAATAATATTACATTAAAGCATGTACACCTATGTAAGAAGAGGAAATGTAACATTCCAAGCTTAAAAAACAGAGAATTATATTCCCCGATGATCTAATGGGGACACCACACTAAGTCGTGACCCTTCAGACATCACAGCATCAGAACTGCTGGTTCATCCTGGCTATATCATCCTGACTATAATGTTCAACCTATGTACTAGCAGTTTGATTTCTTGATTTTTTTTCTTCTTTTCTTTTTTTCTTTTTTTTTCTTTCTCTAACTGCAAATTCTTTAATTTCCTTTGTTTGCTGATAAAAGATAGAGTTCTAGATTCTGCACATCATCATGAAATTTGAGCTCAGGTGAACTGGGTAGGTTGGCATTTGTATTGCAAGGTTGTGTTTTTGAAAAAGTAATCTGAATCTCTACCTCAGATGGCAATAGAAGAATAGTCCACTTGATGTGAAGTATCATTCTTGCTCCTGATAGTACCTTTCAACTAGTGGTAGGGCAGGGGTACTGCTTACACTGAAATAGTTACTGTTGTGTTTTTGACAAAACAGAGTAGGAGTGATTATTATCCTTAGATAACCCACATTCGGATTCTCCCTGTATTTCTTCTATAGTTTGAATTGTTTATAAGGTGCTTCATTATTTTTCTGTCAGATGGGTATCAATCGTTAACAACTTTAGTTGCATAACTGTAAGAATCAACATTAAATATTTAGAAAGCTGGGTTGGCATTTGGGAACCCTCATAATGATTCCCTTCCTTTTCACTAGAAAATAGTGAAAATTATACTAGTTAATTCACTGACTGTAGTGAAGGTAAAGAGATTAGAATTTGTTTCAGAGGCTATAGTAGTGAGGTCAGCCAAATGAGTACTGAGAGACACACATCAATAGAAGTATTGTTAATCACACTGTCAAAACCAGGAGCTCAAGTTTGAAACTTGATTGTTGTAAGTGATGGTTATAAGTAGGTTCAACCTGTTGAGACTTTTTAAACCAAAAAGGCACTCTGAATCCAATAAGAAATGCATTGGCATTAACCAGTAGCCAAGACTTCATTCTTTATTATGAATTATAATTATTTTCTTATTGAGAAAGCAGGTAGTCTCATCTCAGATTCTGAAAAAAATGTGGTTACAATATAAATTACAATAAGATTTTTACTGTAACATAGTAAGCATCTTCTGTTTTATTTCTATATACTTTCTTCAGCTATAAATGTTTTGTATTGCCTATTTTTAAGCATTTACAAACCATTATATTTCTTCTTTATTACAAGTAATATATATTTGTTCTCATGATTATATACAGAGTAATACACTAATTTATGAGATATACAGCATATGTAAAACATGGTATAGCACATATAGCACGTATGTTATTAAATATATGGCAAATAATTTTCGATAATTTTCATTTTATGGTGTAATAAATGCAAGTAGGCAGATTGGCAGTATCTCACAGACTGAAAAAAAAAATGTCAATTTGTATTTCCTTTGAAGTATCTCAAAATACAGGCCCTATTTCTTCATGTCTTACCCATATGATATTCTTTCAATACAATATATTTGTAAGATACACACACTTTTAATTTCAGCAAAAGATAATACTCTGATATTAAAATGTGGAGAATTTCTTTGGGATTCTAATATAAATATAAGAAATATAATTCATTTTAATTTAAACTTTTAACATAAATTATAAATAATAACTTGAAGGAGTATTTTTTATAGTTTGACATTTCAGATAGGTTCTTTCTTGTCTTATTTCAATAATGACACACTGCAAATACATATTTCTTTGCTATATTTCAGTAATGAATAATATGATTTACATTGCTGAAAACAAGCAAACAAACAAATACCTGTTTCCAGTTATTTCTTCCTCCTCTGAGAAATTTTTATTCTCATTACTGCAGTCACTAAATGGAAGCTAATCAATTAATTTCCAGTAATTGTTTAGGGATTGGATTCAGTTCCTGATCCTCAGATATATCAGAAAACTTTAATGCTTTTTTTTTTGCTTGCTTGCTTTCTTTTCTCAGATGATCAAATATAATGCATTGAACTATATAAAATTCCAGATGATTTCTTCAGAGTTTTTACATGTCCACCACTTTATTCTCTTAGCAGAGTATTATGTGCAATATAGCACATTCCAAATATAGCAATCAACATAAAAGTATAGGCTGCTTTTTGTTATAAGTAGAGAACCTCAAAGTACTAACAATAAATGGATGCTTCACCATCTACCCATATATTACCATGAATTTGTGCTTCTGGCTTTTTTCCAAATGGAGATGAAATTGCTGAAAATAGTGTTATTAAAAGCTTTTATTCAGATCTCTTTACCTGTTCAAGGTTAAACAAATTTCTCATGGATGAACACTTGAATAAAAGCACCTGAAAAGTCATAATTAAGTAAATTCCTTAATACTAAATCTTTTTCTTTTATGAATTTTACTGAATTATGGAATTGTGCATCATTTGTATAACCGGAGACTATAGTCACATGCATTCTATCAGTTACTTTTAAAAAATAAGAGAGTGTCTGCCCAAAGGCTTTACAGTTCAAGGACCATTTCTGTTTGTGTAGCTTTGGAAGCAGCCAGGCTGTTGAGTCAGGGAGCAGCAATCTCATTTCTAGTTCTCTGCTGCTGAGGAATAAGTAGTGACAGGTCAATATTTATGGCAGCTCACATTTTCTTCATTCTGTATAGCATCCTAATCAGCAGCATCTGATGGGAGGGGGGACTCAATGCCATGCTCACATGAATAGAGAGCAGAGCAGAGCTGGTCCTTGGAGGCATCCTTACCTGAGTATAAGTGGCAAATAACCTAATATTTGCATGCAAAGATAACATACAAAGGCAGGTGAAAATTTTCTGCCTGCTACATGGATCACAGCCAGTCCAAGAGGCATTGTAACAGAGGCACGTTTTGGGTGCAGTGTTGAACTAGAAGTATTGTGATTTCAGATTTCAGAGAAAACATTTCTGAAAATTAGGCCATGTTTCTAGGTATTCATCTATCCTACCTAGTTCAGATGCCTACATTTGAAAATGGGGTTTAAGCATTGGTGGTTCTTTGCATGATATTTATCCTCAGCAGAAAGTCTTTTTATTTTTTAATGCTTTTAGACCTTTTAAGCAGTGGTATATATGATTGGTCTCTTCAGTGAAATGAATCCAGGCAGGTCTAAAGCATGCCCTGGTACTTAATTTCTCCAGGTTTTGGTGGATTGATGTAGCGGACTCAGATGGCCAGAAAGCTGCCTGGAAACTACATCAAACTGTATAACACCAAGAAAACAATTTATAGAAAACGTATTTGAATACTCATGTTCGTTTTTATTTCAAAAAACACAAGACTTACCCTGCAGGTAGTAAGAAGTATTATTTAACACCAAGTGATTCATAATGTATTATTACTGTACTACACAGTTGCATACTTCTGAACAACAACAACAAAAAAGTACCTAGTAATAGTTTCATTACTTTATTCCTATTATAACTGAAGTCATAAATTAGAGCATTCGTTCTGCTTTAAAATTTATTTCAGAATGCCTAAGAGATTCTAGTTCTAAAAATGAATGAAAAAGAAGCATTGTATTTACCTGGTTATTCTAAATAATATCATTCACATTTTCTATTGTTTTTTTTTTTTTTTCAGCTGTGGTCTTGTTGTGAAATATTTCTCTCAGTTGCAACCTTAGTTCAAAAAAAATTATTTAGAGGATTACTGTAAGTCTTTCTGGATCATTATGAAAAGGAAGAAGGAAGAAAATATGTTAATGAGTTAGAATTAGTTTTTTTTATTATTATTTTCCTTTAATTGTTATGGAGACAAACTCAAAATGCCAACCCTTCACAGAATTAAAACTCAGGAATTCAGAATGTGACTTGGCAAAATATAGTCAGATTTCACCTGATTTAGTGTTTTCTGATTATCTTATTTAATATTTGTTTTTGATATTTGATAAATATTTCACCTGTAACTCTTTCCATTCCCCAAACTTGAATAAATAGCAGAGAGAAAAAAAAAAAAAAAAGCATGCATTTGAAATGTCTAGATTCCTGTCCTAAACATATTCCTTTAATGTACATTTATCCTCTACTATCATCAGTACTTAATTGAGAGCAGTTTAAGACCTCAGAATAAGTCGAGTTGAATTTCTGTACTGCATTCAGTTCATATCTTTCTACATAGACCTTAATTGCACTTTTATTTTTCTTGCAGTTGTATATGCATTTGACTCCTCTCATGTTTTTTTTTTTTTTCCAAGTAATAAACTTCCCATTTCTGAAACATTCTTTTATGATGACAACAGAGAGCAACCTGGGTAATTTATATGTATAGCAGTTTCATGACAATTAAAATGAGTTCCTGCTTTGAGTATGCTTTGGGGAAATCATTTATCTTCCTTGAATTACCATATTTTTAAATTTAATGTCCAGAAAGTACATGAAATGAATCATGTAAATTGATATTTTTAGCAAAGTAATGGTGACATAGTCTGTGACTAATGAAGAATGGAAATGTACTGCATATTTACTTTCTGTAGTACTATGGTTACGCTCTTGCTATAGATGTTGAGATTTTCTAAGAAACTATCTATTTACGGAGATAACTTTTAATTTAAATTGCAAATTCCTCTTACTCCCAAAAATATCAGTTTGTGATCGTAGTTTCAGCTAGCAATCATCTCCTGTAGCTTGTCTTGTGGAAGATCAACCAACATTAAATGCTCAAAAACTGTATTCGATTTAATGTCTGTCATTTCATTATGTATTTGGCACCAATTGTGTATTTCTTATTCAACAGCAGGATAGAAGATGCAAAGTAATTCTGAAAGTGTTATTGTAAAATTAGAATTGAAAGCTTAAGTATTTTTTTCTTTGATTACTACAGCTGTCATCCTGCAGTTCTCAGAAAAGATATGTTTGTCAATTGTGAAGGAGAGGACAGGATTAGCCTCTGAGCTGCTTAGTCCTTATTTCTTGTCTTTTAAGCAACATGCTGCTAAAGGCCAGGTTGTTTTACTAGAGCTAAAATTAATTTCCAGCGTTCCTTGATGTCACAATAGTAGTGTTTTAATTTAATCATTAAAGCATAAAAGTAGCATTTTGTCCTGGTTTCAGCAAATGTGTACTTTAGTTTGTTTCTTTACCTCTAAAAGTAGTAGAATATTAAAAAATAAATAGCAAAAATGAATTCACAAGTTGGTGATCTGGAAGGAACAGATTCATGACAGAAGTTGGATTGGGATTAACTATAGTGATTCTCCTTCAATATATGAAATATATAGTTAAAGTACTGGATTATGAAGGTGTGAAGGTATGGTACTAAGTGAAAGTGTACTAGGCTCAAAGGAGGAAAGTAGGACACAATAAGGCAAAGGCATTGCATGATACTCCTGTAGTTTATGAGCATACATATGCGCAATATCAATCCACTTAAAAAGTGGAAGGCTAGAAATAAATTGAGCTAAGTAAAAATGATCTAAATATTGCTTACAAAACCTTTTAACTGTGATTTATTCTGTTGTTGTACATAGTAATAAAGAACAAGAAGAACTTCCTGGAGCATGTATGATCTGAGAATCGTAAATGTTAACAAGAAAGGAGATGCATCACCAAGATTATATTTGCCCACAAATTCCTGAAACACCACTGGGGACTTTAATTAAAAAGTAACACATAAAAAAGAGAGAAAAAAAAATGTGACTAATTATTAACCTCCATAACTGAACTAATTTAATTAATTGAATAATAAAGGTCACTGTCAAAGCTAATTGGAAAGGTACATTTTCTGTCAATATTTATTGAATTAGGCTTTTCTGTTTTCTCTAAGCATTATGTACTGCAGAGTGCTGCCTTATGTTCCTATATATGTTCACTACCTGGATCTATAGGGCATCATGGTACCCATTTAAAGCTATATCTTACCCCACTGTAACATTCAGTCTAATGCCAGCTCCATAGGATAAGCAGACAACCATGCCACCGACCAGTGAGCTGGGGTCAGCTCCCATGACAATACCCATGGCGTATATAGTATTTGGTCATTTTGAGACAGGTACCCTCACTCTTGCATTATATGTATTTAAAATAAGTGCAACAGCATATATAATTTCAACACCAAAGCAAATTTCAGATATCCCAGACTGTTAGGAATGATATTTACAGTGTAATTGAAATGAACTTCAGGTTAAAAAGCCTGTCTAATATTATTTCTTCTGCAACATTATCTTAGATTGGGTTAATACACACTGAGGCATTTTACCAGTCACATTCCAATTTATGCAGTGAACCATATGCTGTTTTTTGCAGGTTTTGTTTGTTTTGTTTTATTCTTTTGATCTATTTCATATTAAAGCTATTTTTAAAAGAAACACAATTGTGATAGTTTAAAATATAGTTTAAAATATACATTCAAAACATATAGCTACTTGGTACTTTCTCCCCATTCCCATTTCCGTGTGAAGAACCCTTGATGATAATTTGCATTACTGAGTCTCCAGGAGTTCAGGATGCACAAGAAATGCAGAGTAAGTCTTTCTTATTGTTATCAGCAAAATAATAATCTTCAGATAATATGAATGAATTACTATTTTTCAAAGCTGCATAGAGGTCAGCTTCCACCTGTCTGTTTTTTAAAGAGAAAATTTCCACTTGCTGTTGTTAGTTTAATAGCTTCTATTAATAATGAAGAACTTTTCTGAGAGAAAAAGAAATTGAATATCAAAGGATTTTCAGTCTCCTTTTCAGATGATGCACAAATTTATCTATTCACAAAATTGCATTCTGAAAATGAGACATTTGTTGTCATAAAGTATTAATTGCCTTTTTTTGTCATTTATTTATTTGTTTGTTTACTAGCACATATATAGTAATTGAAAGACATCTTTGGTGACACTGCTGTGTCACAGTGGCTGACCATTTTAATAGCTGTGAAGAAATCTACCTTTCTGAACAATTCATTTATAGGAAAATCACCTCTTGGCTTCTCCTGTAACCTTTAATCTTTTCTTGATCACAGGCTAGCAGAGAAAATAGCTTAGCAAATGTAATTGGTTTTGCTAAGCTGCCACAGCTGGAATGTGGAGGGTGCCACCCAGGCATTCAGCCTATGGGCCGCCAAGCACTGCCTCCCAAGAGCAAGATGGGTGAAACCATCTCTGTCAGCTGTCCGTTCCCCTTAATGACAACAAACCAGATGACATCCTGACCCTAAATTACAGTAGTCGAAGAGTTTGCAGAGATCAACACAAGCAAATAGGCTCTAGCCCCTGCATGCTGGTTTCCTTTCTCATAAGCTGGGCCATGGGGATCCTCTCTTTGCCGCAGTAAAAAAGTATCATCTCTGCTCCCAGGGGAGGGATGGCCTGGGCAGCTGCCCTGTATGTCTCCTGAAAGCAGCCAGCCTGTCTGACAAATAATTGAATCTTACTCCCTGCCTCTCTGTGGAAACCATTACTCATTTTTCCATCAGACCTGGTTGCAAATTCAAGCTGTTTCAAATGATTTGACTGCCATTGTCCCGTTAAGCTCTTTTAATCATTTTCCATTTCCCTCAGTTACATTCAGTTGTCTTCAATAAAGCAAATAGAACTTGGACTTTTACAATTCCTCCAGCATCGTCCTCCTAAAATGTATGTGAATTAACATTAATAATTTCACACACCATCATATTTTTAGAATCAGACCTAAAGATGGAATATTAGTGTCAAATGTGTCTGTACACCAGCAAGCACTTCCTTATTTGCAAGTGACCAAGCAGTGACACAGGTTGCCCCTAGAGGCTGTGGAGTCTCCCTCGTTGGAGATTTTCAAAAGCCACCTGGACATGGTCCTGAGCAGCCACCTCTGGGATGCCCTGCTGGAGCAAGGCATTTGGACCAGATGGCCTGCAGAGATCCCTTCCCACCTCAGCCATTCTGTGATTCTTTGAAATCCCACCAAATGGAGCATTACAAGACAGTATGATGGCAGTTCCTATTTCAGAGTACTAGAGAGGTAAACCTTATCAGACACTGAAATATGGGGAGGTAAAAAAGTTGATAGGAACATCTGGTAAAGACTTTTCAAGAATCAGGTTTTTGGATCCGTTATGCTGTTACATACTTCTGAAGATTCTTGCAGATCTGTTTTCTCCATGGTAGTTCCCCAAAACTGGATAGTGATACTGATAAGTTGTATGAATTAATTGGTTACTTTGTGTAGTAAAAGTGCATTCCATGAAACTTAATGTGTAGGAAAAGTAAAGTGCAGTATTTCTGAGGCTCTTCATTGCAACAGCATCAATCATTTTGAAGGAATTTGCTTGTAGTTTCTGCATGACAGTCCTGTTTCTATCAGGCTGTTCAGAAAAGGCTTCAGAAATTTCTGTATGTAATAGCTCTAACTATTGATTTGTGTCTTCTGGGCTAGGTTGTTATGACTCTTCATCTGTGCATTGTCTATAGTAGTCCAAAAGCTAAGTAAAAATTACTCTGCTGTTACATTGACTTCCCCACTGACAAATGCTCAGCCATCACTATGCTTTTGTTCTACTGAAGCAAGCACCATTTTTTTAGTATACCAAAACCTCTGCAGAAAATGCAGGTCACTAGAAAAATGAATTTCTTCCAGTCAAAAAAAAAAAAAAAAAAAAGCACTTGAGTTGCTAAGCTTTCTCTTGACATTCTGAGTTTTATGGGTCACAACCTTTTAAAGGCCATGAAACTCAAGCTTTTCAAAAAAAATATATAAATCTTTGTCTTCATAGCTGTTGTGGGCATCTTCCTACAATGTCTGAAAAATAAAGTAAAGAAAACCAGACATGGAATCATTTTGCCTTATTAAAATAAATAAATAAAAATAATAAAAATCTTTAAAAATTAGTTTCAAAGCATCACTTCCCCCCCCCCCTTTTTTTTTTAAGCTTAGTAAATAAAACTACTTATTTATAAAAAGAACTTGTAATGGATAATCACTTTGGCAAGTCTTTTAATACAGAAGTACTTTCAATTTTACCTTCCATGCACTTGTAACTTCCTTTATGTTAAATTTATTTCTCAGAACTTCTGAATAGATTTTATTTTTATGGGTATGGCCTAATGAGTTTAATCTTTAAATTCTTAAATTTGGATTGAGATTTTAAATGTTAAAGGTGTTCCTTTCACTGTAGTTGAAAAAAGGTAAAATATTAAAAAGGAAAATTTGAACTTTTTCATATGAAGGAAATTGTTCTATATGGAGTATAGATCTCATAGGGAAACAGTCTTTCTGTCAGCTGGTCTGTTATTCAGATTTGTCTCTGTTGGGGATTTTTAACAGTCTGCAAATACGGATAAGAAAGGCAAAAAATAAGGCTTTGGCTTTCTGGCATATTTAAGCCACACCAAATATTCAGTATTTGAGTGAAATATGAAATATCAGATGGCTCTTACATCCTTTAATATTTCCTAACACAAGGAATTAGAAAGCAAACTGTGAAATAAGTTCTAGTTTAAAACTGATTCTTTACTTAGTATTTATTTATATTTGATTCTTTAGTTACACTGGTCTGGAGACTGCAAAAAGTTTGTGTGGTTTAGTTCACTTTTTATTCAGTCTATCTGGAATCAGGAAGTCAGTGCAACCTCACAGTAAATTTTATTTTTGTTAAAGGACTGCAAAAAAGATTTTTTCATACTCAAAATATTTTCTCTCTCAACAGAGATACAAATAAGCACACACACATAAACACTGGCTTCATATATAATGACTCAGCTATCTGAATGATTGGTATAATCATGGTAGAACGTCAATTTTCACAATATTTCTTTTCAGTACAGAGGCTAAAACTGTTCTGGAGCTAAAACTTATATCCTACAGATATATTTCTAGGCTTTCCTGCAGGATTTTTATTTCACGTTTTCTAATCCAGTTTCTTTTTGCTATTGATTATTAGTAGTATTTTCAATGTTTTTTCACTGTATTCTAACTTCAGATTTTCCAACTACTACTCTAGCCAGTCCAGTTCTTGGCCCTGGAGCATTTAATCTGGGCAGACCTCTTCTTGTTGCTGCCTATGTTTCATTCCCCATTCTCAGTTCAGATTACCTCTGTGCAGCCTGCTACTCTGAAAATCCTGTTCATCCTTGGGTTACTTACCTTCTGAACCTTTAGACAAAAGGAATTTAACTAATAAAATTGTCACAATTTCTACTATTTTTTTCATTTTTTGTGAACAACAATTTCAAAGATTTATAACAGTGGCCAAGTTTTAGTAGGTTCTCAAGGGGGGTCTAAAGGTTATTTTAAGTGATGGGCAACTACAAGCTAAATTTAAAATCCCTGTTACAAAGTATTGCCATAGCTTGATAAAGGTCACAATAAACAGTTTTAAATCAGAAAAACAAAGTATATTTTCCTAGCAGGAGGAATGACAGCAGTTCTTCTCCACAAAGCAGGGGAAAGAATCTGAAATTTTAGTTCAAGTTACTTTAGATTTGTAAAATTATAGAAATAACTGGAGAAAGGACACCAAAATGAGAATAATAATAGCTGGTAGCTTTGTCATACATGAAAATGCAACTCAACTGGTCTGCTTTAACATATAAAACAACAATTAGCTTGTGTACTTGAAAATAGACTTCTTTCTCAGCCGTCTCCTATCATCTGTCTAACATACTGGAAGAGACATCACGTAGTATATAGACTGTTTTCTACTGTTTGTCATAACACCATTTCCAGATCTCTCAGTGCAATACAGCCCAAGGGAAATTAATATCTCAAAAAGACAGTTAAGTATAGTGCTTTGAAAGCACATAAAAGTATGATTTCCAATGTTGTCTAAGAGGGTCTTGAGCTGTAACATTTTTTGTTTAAAGAATACTTCTTTGTTTGTTTGTTTGTTTGTAGTTGTTGCTTTTAAGAAACAGAAAAATGTTTTTAAGAAACAGCACAAACATAACCATAATTTACGGTCACATTGGAACTTTTACTGATTTGAAAAATGAATAAGGAAAGTTGCCATCCAAAGCAGAAATATGCAGCCTTTTGAGTACTGATAGAGATACTGTTGATGGGACAGATGGAACTATATTTTCTAATTTATTTGTAAGCATTCCAAGTATTCCTCATTAAAAACAAAACAAAACAAAAACACCCTTTCAAGTAATTTCACAATATGGTCATATGGTTATATGCAGTACAAAATCATCCATCTCCATAAATAACAAAGATAATGAATATATTATACAAACTATTTCGTCTCAACACTTGTAACACAGAGAGTGGAAAATTGGAAACTAATATAAGTTCTGCATTGAGAAAGGCCAAACAAAATACACTGATTTATCAAGAGGCAAACTTTTCCCTTTGAATCAATTGCTAGTGTGTTTTGTTGTTGTTGTTTGTTTGTTTGTTTTGTTTTGTTTTGTTTTGTTTTTAAGATAGATGGTGAAAATGATGCACAAAGAGGTGAGAGGGAAAGGGATATTATGTCTTCTCCTGAAGCAGTCTGCAACTACATTTTTCAAACTTAGAGGTTACTCTAGCTAAAACTGCCAAGGTAGAACTTATCTTGACTATCAGGCTTTCAGTTCTTTTCCAAAAAGAAGATATTATCAGTAATACTTGTCAGTAAGTCAGACAAAGCTCATCATTTTGAGAGAGAAATCTGTTACCCTCACTCAGGGTCAACTAAACTTGGAAATATGCTTTCAGCCAAAGGTCCAAGCCTGATTTACTGAATTTTTTTGTTATCAAACATTAGAGTATGAGATCACAGTAATTTCTTGTATTTAGATCCTGTGTTGTAAACAAGTAGAAGATTGCTGCTGTGCAGCTTTTCCATGGCTGTTCTATCTTTTTTGCTCATGATGTTCCTGCTTATAGTGAAAAGTGGGTACTTTAGTCATTTCTAAATATATTTGCATATATTACAGAAATCAGTCTAAATAAGAGTTACCACCTTGAAAAGGGTTTATGCCCACCTTGTGAACTTGGTCTGTTCTGCAAATGTCTGTTATGGTCGCAATGACTGGAGTTTAAAATGGAGAATTTGTTAGTAAAAGAGTGATATAGAGAGATATATCGTCTTATTTTCCAGCCTAGTTCTTCTTGCCTACATCAAAAACGTTGATCAAAGAGACAGATTGGATGTCTTAGACTGATATGTTCAGTTGGGACCACAGTAAACCAAACAAAAAAATACATAGGATTTTCCAACCAGTAATTATAAAAATATTGTTCTTGAATTTTTACTGCCAAATAAGACTGTAGCATTGTCTGTCCTCAAAACCAGTAATGTATGCTTTCCCACAAAGTAAATATGAGTAACAACATGCCCCAAATATGTTTTAGACCCCTTCTGTGGGCCTGAAACTCTTATATTGATCCTTAACTTTGTAAAGTGATTACTTACAAAGGAATTGGGTGCTGTAGGGTGCTAACCACATTTCTCCTCTCCAGTAAAACAATTACATAAATTCCTAAATTAAAAGGTAATTGTTTCCATTAAAGACACTTAAGAATCAGTTGAATGAACTGTGCTTTAACCTTCTAAGCTTAAAGTTAGAATAACATTAAAGTAATTAGAGCTTGGCAGGGTCAAATCTATGCTTAGCCTTTAGACCTAATTTATGGTGTTGTCTTGTGTTTATCTTGGCAATCATCAGTGATATGTTGATAGGTGTAAAGTGAACACCAATGAAAATCAACAGCTCCTAAAAGCTACCTGTCACTAACATGTGGCACTGTATTATGGCACAAAAATTTAGGGAAGTTTACAAGACATATTGATAATTAAAACCTCTTGTTTAAACTAGGTGATGTTGCTTCCAATTTACCCAGAAATGTGCATTAGTCATCATTAGAAAATCAACATTGTCCAACAATTACCACAGAGTGATACATGGATACTGCAGTTGGAAGCATGAAAGCCTTTGCTCTGCAAACTATACATTCTGTTGCTGAGTTGAAAAACATTACTAAATCCTGCAGACCTCTGAGCACTTTGGCTGTGTTAGGGATGAGGTAGTGGCTGGATTGCTGTGGAAATTTATGGCCCTCCAACAAACCATGTTGAAGTTGTGTTATATTAATATGCAGGGTTAGAGTCTCTCTGCTACAGTAAAAATCAAATTAGGCAATAGTATTATTGTGGGATGGCATTTTGCTGTTGCTGGTACAGAAATGGACTCTGACTCAGGGACAATTCCTCCCATTAGAGGTAGTCATGAAATATTCAGGACCTGCACAGCTGTGTTCTGTGGGATTAGGGAGCAGAGGAATTGATACTTACGGAACAGTTGGTGTCTAGTGAGCTACTCTGTAGCCTCAGAAGTGCTTAGAAATACGTACTATCACCTCTGGAAAAGGCACGTGAGATTAATAGGTATTTCTGAAGCAAGAGAGCAATTATGTCATGAGCTCTGATTTTTTTTTTCTACTGTACCTCTTTCTACTTCTAAACTTTTTCTTTTAGTGCAATGAACCATTACTAGTGGAGAGTTGGAGGTTGGAGAAATCCCTCACCATAAAAATTATTTGCAGCATTTGTTTGCACTAAAAGGCTTAATTACAATGATCATGGTTAAATAAACACAGAGATAAATAAAAGAATGGTTACAAATGTAAATATTCCAGTTTAGTAGAAGTTCAGTGAGAATTATAAACACTTTCCTTTCTGATCTATGAAAATATATCTCTAGTATTTGTGATACTGTCACTAACACTTTTCATAACCTCAGAAGTTTATGCTAGATGTCATATCAATTTGTGACAATGGGATCTGATGTCTAGATAAAACTTTTCTCTTGGCAGACCAAAAATCAAGATTAAAAAAAATAAATTTTTTAATCTTGATTAAACATAATTCCATCTGGCGTGACTGGGAGAAATCATGTGCACACCATTTCTTATCTCTCAGCAGCTGAGGACAGTCGTTGGAGTCAGATGCTGATAAACTCATATTTGGCAGACTCTTAAACAGTTCTGGCATCTTCCACTACAGATTCTTCAACGCGTTCTATTTGCCTCATCACTTCTCTCTCTCTCTCTCTCTCTCTCTCTCTCTCTCTCTCTCTCTCTCTCTCTCTCTCTCTCTCTCTTTCTTTCATTTAATTGCATCAGAATTGCTATAGGAAGCTTGAACACCTTATTTTCCAACAATTTTCCTTTAACTGTGCAGTTTGTAAATCACTTTTTTTTTGCTTTTCTTTTCTTTTTTTTTGTTTTTTCATTTTACTCATGCTATTAATGAGTAAACTTATAACCTTAATCTTAGATGTCATTGAAAAAGACCTTCATTTCTTTAAAAAAATATGGTAATCTAAATTAACTTGGAATTTTATGAGGTGGAAGTATATTACTGAAAAAAAATATATATTTTTTTTGGGCTGAGTTGTAGATAAAAGGCAAAAACTGCCAAAGAATATGTAAACTTGATATATAGTCATACTCCTTGGCTTCCCTTTTCTGTGTCAGGACATTGGCTCCGATCAGTAAGTGCGGGCTTTTACTTCTGTTAAAAAAAATGTCTGAGAAGAAAATATAGAGATGGGAATGCCTATGAGATCCTTTCTCAGAACTATTCATTCTGAATATTTCATTCAACCATCAGAAAAGTATTCTCTTTCCATAGGAGTTTTCTGTTCTGGTTAGAGAAATAGCCCTTCTGCAACTGAAGCAGAACCCCACAAGCTCTCCTATATGTGCCAGACTTGCTGACTTTTTGCTACATTTGACTTTTTCAAAGGAAACCCTTTTGTTGCATCCTTTTCTGAACAGATATCATTTCCTTAGATTCCATCCCAAACTTATCACAAACAATTTATGTAAGTGTTAATTCCTGAGCATTTTCAGCATACCATGCTAAAATGACATCCCATTACATTAGAAAATTGATAACATATTCCAAAAGTTATTACTAAAAATGTGACAGACCCTATCATATGTTTCTTATCGTTTAAACAGGTCTTCTTTCATATAGCAATATGAACTTTTAAGAAGATAAAAATTGTGCTTGGATATCAGTATTGTTAGTAGCCTTTTTTTTTTTTTTTGTAAAACTCTGTTCAGCTGTGTGTCAGAGATATCATAATGATATATTCTTAGAAAATTTCAGACTGTTCTCTGAAAAGAGAGATCCACTTTTCAGACTTGTTAAATCTCTTTCACTGAGCATCGGTTATATCTCGTTATATTTTGACAATGTTTGTTATGTTTTGACAATATTTGCTGTATTTTGTCTGGTTCTCTGAACAATTTCTTTAAACTATCAGTTTGCTACAGAATTGTGTATTAATGTTTTACTAGTTTCAGGTCTTCTTGATACTAGTACACATAAAAATGCAATAATATGGAATTTATCTCTTCTTGCGTAGGTTGTGTCACTTTCCCTGTTGGGGTGACTTTACTGTGTTTGTTCATACATTAATGCATACATTTAACCACCCATTTGTACTAAAATATTGACATGAAGCTTCCCTCTTGTCTCCTTTGCCTCAACTGGAGCTGAACATTCTGCTGCTCCAGTAACCCTCAATGAGTTAAAATCTGAGGTAAAGTCTGGTAAAGCCTCATCTCTCCCTCCCTTTCTGGCAGAGAAATTCCTTTCCCCTTCTACCAGAAACTTCAGGCTTCTGTTTCCATCTAAACATATTTTCCTAAGGCTCTCACTTCAGATCATCTTTTTTAAACTTGAAGATGTCCAGTGTCTTGACATCTCCTCATCCTGGAAACTGTGGTTCACATTATGGTTCTTTTATTTGATCTTGTGGAGAAGACTTTTGTAAATTCGCAGCGTTCTCAGTATTGACTTTCTCCCTGGCCACTGAGAAACCTCAAGAAGCTGCACTTTAATTTCTTCACAAATTTCTGAGCTCTTCCTTTAAATTATCTCAGCCATTTCTTTCTATGTCTATGTGCAATTTCATTATTGCTCTATCCTGGTTTAACATGAATAGTCATTTCCAATCTCCCTGCTTCATCTCTCATGCCAGCATTGTTGTTTACTCTCATATCAGCAATGTTCTGTTTTTTTGATGGCTTTTGATTATGGCTTGGTTTGGCCAAACCAAACTATTTTATGCTAGTACAGGAAGAAAAATAAATAGGACTCACATAATTGCTAGTACACTACTGAGGATGTACACCGGGTTCTAGGGCATGGTAGGAACAAAACAAGAAGGAGCAGGTTTCCATTGACAGTTCTCTTCTCAATAAGCATATTGCAAACGCTGTCTCTCTTGACTTCTTTGTGAAGCTACGTGTACAACTGTGTGTGTCATTTGTGACTGTAATACATTTAGAAAGTTAGTTGCATTTCTTTGCTTGTATTTTGTCTCCTTCTTCTGTCTTTCATTTTTAGATCCTCACTGCCTTTATTAATATTTCTGTTGAGTGGCAGGTGCCTATTGACTTGATTTTCCAATGCACTTATTTCGGGAATCCCTGCTATTAAAAGGTTGGCATAGCAGACAAATGGAGTGTGGTGTATAGTTCTTACGCATGAGAACACGAGAAGTTATGATTCACCAAGGTCACTTTCAAAGTCCAGGGAAATACAGGAAACTTAACCATTTTTTTTATTTTTTTTTCCCAGTGTTTGGGATACTGATTACTACTCACCAAAGAAGCAATCAGTAACATTCCTTATTAGTGTGATTTCTGTTATATCTATCACAATTATCTCCATAGAAGAGGAATATTTTTTTATTTTTTTTATATCTGTTTCATAGGTTTCCATGTCTTATGTGCAGACCCAGATTCCCTGTAGCTTGTATTGTGCTTTCCATCTGACTGATGAAGAGCAGAGTTACTCTGAGTATATGGTTTATTGGGAGAGAATTTTCACAGCAATGCCCGAAGCACAATGAATCTCTTGAACATTAAAGTAGGTGGTACAATAAAAACTGGGAGGAAACCTATGTCAGACTGGAATAGAAAGCCATGACAGTAGGAAGTTGATCTGTAAAACTAGGCAGCATTTTATGCATGCAGTATGAAGATGAGATTATGCACACGAGTAATGTGTAATGTTTTACTGTGAATCACTGGTTCTTTGGTAAATGACCATGTGCATGTTTTAGTATGTTCAAGGAAATATGAGATGTTTCTCTCTTTTTCATAGTGTAAAGATTTAAACAGAAAGCCTCCCTCATAGGAACACGTCTGTCTTTGGTAGACAGATATGTCATGTTTCATCACTAATACAAAAAATAGGGTGGGAGGTTGACTTGAAAAAAATATGTGAAAACTGAACTATAACTCTTGAAGACTTGTACTATGGAGCTCACTCATGTCTTAGAAAACTACTATGTTCTTATTAAATGCAGAAAACTAAACTCAATGTTAGTTAAATATAAAGTGTATAAAGGACAGTCTTTATTGTCTTTTCAACTGGTTTATGTCACCTGCTGTTTCCTAACAGGGATTTGAGTGTTTTGTTTTCTTCCTAGGTAAAAGAGTTTAGATAAACAAATTGTCAATTATAACAGGAAACCTACAGCTCCAAAGTACAGTTTATGTCTAAAGTAGTAGCCAAGGAGTTCCTCTTAAAACATTAGTTCAGGTAATAAGGAAACAAAAAGCAAAAGCTAGAGTATAATGTATGCATTTTTGAATGACAGTGTACATATAACTCTCAAAACAGTCAGTGTAAAAGAGGTATGCAAAACTATTAAATATAGATAAGAATAGTTACCAAAAAAAAAAAAAAAAGATCAAATACTTTGTTGTTTGCCTTTCCCTTTTTTTTTATCTTTTTTTTTTTTCCTGGTGTTTCCGAAGAGGTTTAAATACCCACAGAAATGTTTAAGTGGTAGCATTTCATGTGAATATTTTGACTTATAAAATTGAATTACGACCTAACCGTAGTCCAACCCTGTAATTTAGTGAAGTTCACTGAAAAGTGTTAAAGGAATTGTGGCGTGTTGCAAGGTGCTAGCTGGATAATAAACCCCAGGGACCAAGACTGAAGAAGAACTTCAGTCCTGACACATTCTCACAAAGACTTCCCTCCAGAACTCTTCTGGAGCACCTGCATTGCACCAAAAATATGGTAAAGCTCTGCCCCAGTTTCTCTCCCAAACCTCTGCAATTCACCAATGTTCATAATTAAAAATACTTTAAAACGTGGTTGTTCTAGGTCACAATAATTACTGTGGTAATTTAAGGAATATGCCTATGTATAATTTCAGAATTCATTTTGAGAATGTGAACCCTGTACTTATAACTGTGTCAGGCTGAAAGCTTCTTTTTCAGTCTGGGTCCTCTCAGAATCCTCTATTTCTACCTCCACTTTGGACAAAGAGATAACAAACGATGTTCAAGCTTTGATTATTTTCCATTGTATGAAAATATTTTTGACTGTTTTGGAGCAGTATTGCTGCAGGTGAAGTAGAAATAGGATAATTTTTCATCTGTGTTTTTTTGTTTGTTTGTTTTGCCTTTTTTTTTTTATATGCTACCTAAAGCAAAGAGGAAGTGTATTATAGGTTTTCTCAAGTTGCACATATTATATACTACAACTGTTACTTGATCCTGAGGAGACAAACCATAAACCATAACATCGGTCAAACTTGTGCTCTGGTAAAGGATGCTTTTAAGTAGGATTTGGTAGAGCTTGGGACCTCATGGGGCCTCAGAAGTTAGACTGTGGGAGATCTTACCTTTTACAATGGGAACCTGTCTGGAGAATCTTGTAAGTCTCCAGACTCCATCTGGAGACTGAAAAGCAGTTTTATTTTTTAGCATACTTAAACTTTGGAAACTCAAAAAACATTGTCTTTGTAAGTAATCCCAGAACTCCAGCCTGGGAGTATTCAGCAAGGGAGGATTAACCGAAGCTGTGATGATTGCTAGCTATAAAAATCAACAAACAAACAAACAGACAAACAAACACACACACATACATATATATATGAATGTGAAACATTATTTTTAATCAGAGGGTATTTCAAGATATATGTTTACAGCATTAACAGTTTCTAAAGGAACATTTTGTTTGAAATAGAGTCTTCTGGGAGACTAGGAGAAAACAAGTGCCTTCAAGCTATTCTAACAAATTCTCAAGCAGTTACTGTAAGATTTGGTACTGGCTATAAGTTTTTATCATCCATTAAGCATAGTCCTGATAGAACTTGCACTAAAAGCCAGTGGAGGAATTTAGGAGAAATTCAGGAGAAATAATTGTCGTTTCCTTTCCAGAGGTCAAAGTTTAGGACTATGAAAGAGTTATTAAACTTTGACTGATAAATTATGGTACTCTTCTTTGCACATTTTTATATAGAAACAGATGGTTATCCCCTATAACTTCCAGACTGAATGTCCTGGATTCCTTCAGCAAATGTTTCCTCATACATTCTGTAAAAAGGAAAGAGTTTTTTTAAAACTCTGTTTTGCTGCAATGCTGCAGCATGTTTTCATGCTGAAGGTGTTGTTCAGCTCACACCCTATGATTTAAAACCTAATGTACAAATTTGTGCTCTTCTCTTTTTTACAAGTAAAACGGACTTCAAATAACATCACTCTCAGCTTATCTGATTTATAATCAATGTTTCCCATTCCTTAGTTTCTCTGATTTTCCAGACACCTTTGGACAACACTGAGTTCTCAGTCTAAACTGTCGATTCACTGTTGCTGCATAATTACTGACATTTCAGACTTCAGCAGTAGTCTGTCAATGCAGCAATTAGTCAAAAAGAAGCAGTTGGTGAACAGCAGTTACTTTGTTACAGTAAACTAATGATGTGCCCTGGGAAATGATTGGCAATATCCAGAGTGATTTTGATACTTGTTAAAAAATTAAACAAACAAAAATCAAGTATCCCAATGATTTTTGGACAAAAACTCCTGTTTGCTATCTTTGATCTGGGTCACAAATACAGTATGTCCAGAGGTGAGAGAAGAGATATACAAGATTTTCAGAAAACCTATAGCTCAACCAAAAGGGGGAAATAGATATAACAGTAGTGTGGTGGGTTGATATTGGCCAGCTGACAGAAGCCCACCCAGCCACTTTCTCACTCCCCCTCCTCAACAGGACAGGGGAAGAAAATACAGTGGAAAATCTCATGCATCAGGATAAAGGTAGAAAGATTACTTACCAGTTACCACCATAGGCAAAAAGGACTCGACTTACAGAAAATCTTTTCTTAGTATCCACTTTAACACACTTGCAGTCATATCCATTCAAGCCAATATTATTCTTTAGTTTAAACAGTATGATTTCCAGTTTCCAAGTTTGCATTTCTGGTAAATTTGCAATTAAGAGTCATATCCTTTCTTGGCACCTCATTCACTAAGCTAAACAAGCTCCAGGTCATTGGAGGACAAACATCTCAGGATTGTTTGTCTTCATGTTCCAATTTCCATTGATCTTTCATAAACATGACTGACTAGAACTGTGTATGGTATGGGACTGTGTGTCCCTAATGCCAAAGACTCAGTGTGTCATAAGAGTAAGTGAAACACTTTCTTCGAAGGACTTGAGATATCTTCTGTCTAGGGAACTTTGGATTAGTAGTTGATGGTCATTTTATTATCGAATAATACACACAGGTCTTTATTATTCTCTGTCATTTCAAAATAAGAAGATCCTTTGTCAAATTCACATTTCTGCTATTATTATATTTAGCCCACTGTTACTTATTGTAACAACATATTTTATGAAAGCTATGTTATTTTGGTATTAATGTTTGGTGCAAGCGTATAAGTGATCTGAATATCTGTGAAAGAGCAAAATTTGACAGTTACAAGAAGTGGAGAATTAATATAGCAAACATTTTTGATGGGGAGATAAGAAGAGAAATAAATATAACTAAATATCTGTGGTAAACATGTCTATCTCAGAGATTATGAAATAATCTGTGAGTAAGAAGAAAATTGTGGCAACTCAAACAGTACAGTGAGCTAGGTGTTGGATGAGTACATTATTTGTTAGTATGCTACAGTATTTTTTCTGGCTGTCTTAATACTGTAAACAAAACCAACTAAAACAAAGGGCCCACATTCCCCCTTCTTTACATACAGATTTTTTCTTTTCTTGAACGATCTTTGTGGGCTCCAATAAAACCAATTTGTTCATCTTTCCCTCTTGACAAAAAGGAAGCTTTAAGAACAAAGAAAGAGAGGGTTTCTTCCACCTGCAGATCACAGAAATATTCTGGTCAATTATTATTATTCTAAACTTGACTGTAAACTCCCAAGAGTTGGCAGACTCCCACAGAGCGGCAGTCATGTACTCTGCTTTCATCCTTACCCCTCCGATTTTTTTCTGCTTTTCCAGGTCTCCATGGCAACAGCCATTAATGATGCTGCAGCAGGTGTTTTTATGCCAGAACTTCTTAGATCTGTTAGTTGACCAGATCCATGCACCTGTAGGTTTTTCATTAACACTTAAGTTATTCCTATTTTCTAGCCTGCTGGGAAAGCAACAGGCAATTGATTTGATATTTGAAACAAGTACATGGGCTGCCACCAAAATCTCAATGTACCTAACTATGCTCAAGCCTTTTTTAATTTGTGAGAATTCAGGGACGATTTATAATATGAAACTCATGAAAGACATGAGTTTCTTCCACTCAGTTAAGTTTTCCTTTAAAATTTAGCTTAATAATTTCAGATCTTCAGTTCTCTAAATTGTAAAATGAAGATAGCAATAATTTGTGCACCCTGTGCCAGAAAACAGCTCAGATTCTGTGCATTTTGTTTCAACTGTAGATAAGTATAGTACATTTGCTTTGCATGAAGAAAATCAGAGGCTTAGGAGTCAATAGCTTCAGTGTTATTCAATTCTGAATGCCTCATCTTATTTAGGTGTTCATGTTGCGTAAAACAGCAGAAGAGATATTTTTATAGTAAAGTTTTAAAGCACACCGTACAGCTTCTACAGAGACTGTTTTGCGATATTACTGTTGTGTGAGGTTCTGTTGTTGTTGTTTTAGCATATTTGCTGTCCAAAATGATATATGATTTCTTAGATCACAAGGGCCACATTGTGGGTGAAATTGTTTTTTTCTCTATATGTATTATTACTTGCAAAGGAACAGAGAGTTGTAACTGCCTCAGAGCTCCAAAAAGTCTGAATCTGTAGACAGGTCGATTCAAGAAATTTATCACTTTGAGGCTTTGTCCATACATACATAATGACTAGGAAGAGCTTTTTAACAGAAACAGTGATTATCCCACCAGGAAGTTTGTCTTGGCATGTGAATTCTGGTAGTGTTAGATCAGATATCTTTGTTTCTTCTGTTATAATCCTCGGCTAGGTGTTGTAAAGAACAGTCTTTCCCTCACAGTAAGGTAAAGGATCAGACTCGCCTTGGTGAATAGTAAATACCACTAGCATATGAATAAAATCAAGCCATTTACACCTAATATAGCCTACAACTTTGTCATTAGTACTAAATGGTCATTACTACACTTAAAAGAATTCTTAGGGTGGTGTTTCACAACATGTTTCATGTGATCTAACTGCAAATGAGATATACCAAAATGAATATCCTACTAGGTTTTCCAAATGTATCTCATTTGTCATGTTTTTCTGTCCTCTTCATGTTGAAAGCAGGGATTGTGTGAGCTTATGGTGAGTTCAGCTCGCTGATCTAGCTAAACACTAACTCAGCAAAATAATCTGACTCAGTCGTCGTAATCGAATACAAAAGTCAGAGCAAAAGAAGCAGTGGAGAGAGCAGAAGTGTTACTTCAGAGCAGCATGTCATTAGAAGCATTTTGAATTTGATTGGGGATGAGAAAATGCCTTTGAAAAGCTGGTCTTCTGGTTCTCAGGAAAAGCACAAGAATCCCCAATGGGATTCACTCTAAGTGATTAGAGAATGAAGAAAAGTAGGTTTATCTTTTATGTATATATATACTAAAAGATAAAAGATAAACCTACTTTTCTATATATGTATATATAGATGGTGGTTCTCCTTTTTTTGTTGCTTTCTGTAGTAGCTTGTCTCTCAGCTTTGTCAGGAGAATGAAGTATTTATGATTACGCTTACAAGGTAGAGAACTCCCAGACTCAGCCCACGTATCAAAGGAGAAGAAATAAGTATTCACAGAACGGAAACCATTTTTCAGTAATTGTAGGGGGTCACCCATTATCAGTGGGTCATTGTAAAGGTCCACAGAGCAGTGAGGCACCACCAAGCTTGCCCTGGAAGCAAGAATGGAGCTTTACAGCCTCTATCACTGTGTCTAATAATATGCTCTGTCAAGTATCTGGGAGGAATTGTGTCCCCTTCCTCCCCAGAAAATCAGAATTTAGTAAGATTTCTCATTTATCTTCTCTTCTTACTCCATTGCCATCTTATTCATGTCTTTCTCCCACTTCATAGAATTGCTCTTCTCTCTTTGGTCATCCAAGATTTGAACATGATTGCATTGCAGCACAAATCCCACTACCATTAATGGAACATATTTTTTAGGCTTGTGTTTTCCAGGGGTATTCTGGTTTCCTCATGTACTCCAATGTGGAACTGCATTTTGTTGCTTAAATAAAGTGAAAATAAGGAAAGAAAAAAAAACAAACTACTAAAAGCTGAACTGAACAAAGATGTCCACATGTCCACATGAAAGCAACCCCCTAAAATACAATGGTCTAATTTTAAAGAAATCTCTAGTTCTCACTGTGTTTGCTTTTATTAGTTAATTAGATAAGCTACTTTTTCTCAGAAAATGAAATACAGACAACAGATACATTGCAAAAAAAAATAAAAGAAAGAAAATTTTGTTTGTCAGGGAATTCATTAGAATTGTTTATATTTTAACAAAAATTTCTAAAAGTAAGATTTTTTCATATTATATTTCTACTCATCTGTGTTAGTCTTAGAAACCACCTGCAACCCTGTCAGTGATATATTAGCTGGCTTATATATATAATTAATCAGGGGTTTTCAAGGTATTTTCAAATCTTACTGTTATATTATTAGGAACTACAAACTACTTATTTCTACAAGTAAGAAATTTCTGTTCTGAACTCTGTCCCTCCTAATCAACATGGGTTGATGTAATACATCATTTCAATAGCCAACAGCTTCCACACAATAGTAATTAGGACTCCTGGAATGTTGTCTTCAGAAAGAAATTATATAAACATTGTGTTCTGTTTGTTTGTTTGTTTGTTTTTCATAGGGATTTTTTGTGAGTATAAGAACATATCCAAAGATATGAAATCCTAGAGATGGGTCTAGAAAATAACAATAAAATAACAAGAATCTTTAAAGTTTGCCTTTTGTTAAATCATTAATCTTGTTTAATAGTTCACAGCACTTTTTAGAGTGCCACTGGACTAGAACAAATGTCATTTGCCGTGGTAGCCACCAGGGTAAGCCCATATATCACATAGGAAGGAGTTGTCTGGTTCTTCACAGAGTTTAAAAAAGGATTGAATACAGCTGTATTGAGTGAAAGCACATCTAATGGTCACCCCCATCATATTGCATTTGTGCTATACAGTAACATATAGTCTGTGAAGAAAATCATTTTCTGTTTCCATGTCAACTTGAGATGGAAGAATACAATTGATATTTGTTTTTGACTTTGATGGGACAATTTTTGGTATTATATTTTAAGGAGAGGAAAGATTCTGGTGTGGTAGTGTGGTTTATCTGTCTATTTTGATTTCAGCTATATGTAAGTATCAAACAAAAGCTTTAGATATATTCTTTGCTGTAAAAGCGTGTAAGGGAACAGATATGAAATCACTATTTTTCTGTGACAGGATAGGTTTCACTACAATTTTCCTCCCTGACACCATTCACATGCTCAGATTCTTGAGTTTGACTGCACAGTAAAATTTCTTCTGTGAGTTTGACCTCTGTACCACTTCTCACCATCTCTCCATCTGAAGCCTTTCTCAGTTTCATTGAAAGAGAAGTCAGTAGTGCTTCAGACGTTTGGGAAGGAACCACTGCCACTGACAGAGCTGATATGAATATTTACAAAGCTAGACTGTGTAGAGGAGACTATGAGGATACTTCATAAAAATAAATAAATAAAAATTAAGGGCTCAGCCATCAGGTCCTGAGCTTTGCAGAAATCACTGCACATATTACATGAGGTCCAATCTCTAATCTGTTGATCTGTTGGTGGGAGTCTGACTCCCACCTGACAAAAAAATGCTGGAGAATAAGGAATGAATAAGAAAGTGACAAAGTATGGTATCCTGCATCCTGGGGGCTGTTTTTTTCCCATTTCTTGTACTCATGAATCTTCATAATTTTTTTTTTTTTTTAGTATCTCAGACATTTTCATATATCAGTTGCTACTGATAATAAGCATGCATTTTCTGAGTACAAAACCACAACAAAGCAGTAGGCATACCATGCCAATGTTTTAATGTGAGGTAAAATGCTTACATTAGACAGCAGTCAGAAATACCTACAGAAATATCCTGCCTCAAGCTTTCTCACTGGCCAGCTCCAAGAAACTCTTTGCTTACAGCACAGACCTGTAAGATCATTAATTTGAGAAATTTAAATCTGTTATCCAACAAGAAATTTATTCTAGGTTTCTGAAAAAAATTCTCTGGCTAACAACCTAGTAGTTGTCCAGCTTTCATAGACTCTTGCTGAAATCTTCAAACAATAATTCTTTAAGAAAACAATGTGCATTTCATAGCTACTCAGTCATCTTAAAACACATTTTGTAAATTTTAGTGTAATAACATTTTCAAAAGTCAAAAAACACAAATCAGAATTGTGTGTTATCTTCTGCTCTCTGAAAGCTGCATATTGTCCTGTCAACTTGTAAGCAAGCAACAGTGGTACTAAAAATTTATTTGAATACCTTTTTGATGCAATTAACTTGCTATGTAACTTGACTCATCTTCTAAAGTTAAACAGAACTCTCTGTATTTGTATGCATTTTGTGCTTACAGTTTTCATATTTCTCAGTTTTACTTGTGAACTTCTAATTATTTGGGGCACAGATCTCAGTATCAAAACACCTGCTTTTGAGTTGCAAGAGATGTATAGTGAAATACCAGTATCCTTGCCTACTTGACATATAAAGTACTGGAGCATGCCTTTCACTGCATGGCCCCCAAAATCAAATAACTGGGTAATTTTAGAATTCAATTGACAGCTGCTTTCATTCAGCTTTCAGTGTTGTTGAATTACTAATAATGCAGTCTGGTGACAGCAGTAGGGCTATACTCCAGGAATACGACAAATTAGATAAAGCAGATCTTTCATTAAAGTCAGAGAAGGAGAACAGAGAAGAGAAAGCTTGCTATTTGTTGCTGGAGCTGCCCTAACAAATATTTTTTGACTAGTATCTGTTTTGATTTAGGTCCAAGCATCTGTTCTTGGATCAGACTACAGTCATTTTATCAGTCTAAGCTGTTATGAGCAGAATTAGTGAGGAGCCAGCACAAAAGGGTTGTGATGGATGATAACACAAGCCCCGTTCACAGGAAATTAGATTTTCTAAGTACTGAAGAGAAACATTAGAAAACTCAAACACCGGTAAATAACTGCTATCTCCATTCTTTACCCTGGAAGGGACCGCACTAATGTTCCTGTAAGCCACAAGGAATGTAATTTTAATAATTGAAACTGTGCACTTGATCTTGCACACATCTCTTTTTTTTTTTTTTTTCCATTAGACTTAAAGGCAATTTTGATTCCTAAGTGGTTATTCTTCACACAGTTACAGAAATACATATGGAAGAAAACAGCATACAGATTTTAAAATGTCTCTACAAAAATGCCTTTTTTTTTTTTTTTTTGGATCATGATTAAATATTATTTTTATGCTGATTAGGAATTATAGAATCATTAAGGTTGGGAAAGACCTCCAAGATCATCTGGCCCAACCATCCCCCAACACCAACATCACCCATTAACCCATGTCCCTAAGCACCAGGTCCAAACTTGCCTTAAACACCCTCAGGGATGGTGACTTCACCACCCTTTGCCATCCCCGGGCAATCTGTTCCAATGCCTAACCCCTCTTTCTGAGAAGAAATGTCTCCTAATTTCCAATCTGAAGCTCCCCTGGTGCAACTTGAGGCCATTCCCTCTAGTCCTATCACTAGTTACCTGTGAGAAGAGGCCAACCCCCAGCTCCCCGCATCTTCCTTTCAAGTAGTCGTAGAGAGCAATAACGTCTCCCCTGAGCCTCCTCTTCTCCAGACTAAACAATCCCAGAAGACAATGACAAAGACATCCCAGAAAGACAAGTGAGAAATAAAACCAGAAAGATTTTGATTTCAAGGGAGGCTGTTAGTGACCAGATCTTTAAGCAAACTAGTCAGATTATGTTTAGGTAATATATTATTGATGAAGGTGAAGGCTGACTTGATTCATGAGTTCTGAGTGTATGTAAAATTAGAAATCTTGGTATCTCCTTTAAACCTGTGTTATGTCCCCCTGTATTCCTTTCCAAAATTGATAAAAAAAAAATGTTGATGAATGTTTACTAATGATTAATTTACCAGAGTACTAAATAGTCAGAACCACCCATTACCCAAGTATCAGGAGGGGAGGAAGGTAGAAGGAACTCATTGCTGGGAACTTGTCTTTGTGTATTTTTCTGATCGGAGAGTTTGCTGACAGCACTGTACTAGCCTTTTCAGAAGCAGGGTTACCAGAATGATTTGTTAGTTTGTTTTTATTAACTACTATGTGAATGCATCACAGGCTCAAGGAGATGCACAATACCTGCCTCAAAGACTTAATCTAAAGTCATATTTGACCCAGCTGAAAATCCTTGGTGGGTTTTACTTAGAGAAACAGACTTATAGTTTATGATGATTTTTTTCAGAGAAACGTAAAAACAAAGTTGGTAAAGTTTTCAGGTGGTCATTTAATCTGTTGCCTAGTCCTAAAACTTAAACTATTTCTGACATGTTTTGAAACAGCTAAAGCAATTATAAGCCCACAACATGCCTCAGAAATTTGCCTGATTATATTAGGATGATTTTCCAAAAACTGTAATATAACATAAACTTTTTTTTCTGAAACCTAGGCTTATTACTTATTGTCATTGTCTCTTACCCAACAAACCTTAGAGTATTCTTTTCCTTTATGTGACAACCTTGTGCATATCGTCATATTTCCCTTTAGTCTTCTCCTCCCTAGATCAAAAAAAAAAAACCTGCTTTTTCACTTCTTTTATTTTAGTGTCCTTTTCATTTCTTATATTCATCTATGCACTCTCTGAAACTGCTCTGTGTCCTTGAAAAATGGTACCCTAGTACAGACATAAACCCATACTTGAGGCTTTACTAATTTTGCCAAGTCGTTCTTTCTTCAGGGAGCATTTTGCACTTCTTTTGACTGAATTGTATTCTTGAGGGTTTACAATTTTTTTCTGAGTTGCCAAAAGCTCTCTGAATTTTAATCCTGCCTCCAGTTCTTCCCAAACAACATCTAGATCAGGTATTTTAATTGCACTGCCTGTACAGTTATTTCATGTAACTTGATTGATTATCTGGAGTAGATGTAATTTTGTGCAGAAAAGCCTTCTTATCTTAGCAAAATAAACTGTTTATGACAGTTATTTGTTTATTTCCTGCTTTCTAACATTAAGCTCAGCACAAACTATTTACAATGTTAGTGACTAGATGGGAATATTGGGCTTTTTTGTGGCTTTGTTTCATCAATGTTTTTTCAGCTGAAGTAATACAAGAAAATGCCCAAACTATTATTTACATAAAAATGCAAATATTTTATATGATATTAAATGATAATTTGTAAAACTATTTCTTATTGACGTATATTAACAGCTAAGATAAAGTTTCTACTATGAAAATGTTATTTTAGGTATCTTGGAAGGTGCTTTTTACCTCCTGGTTAAGAGTGCTATCATACAAATCCAGTCCTGTATTATAGCTGCATTTTAGCAACCAAAATCCAAACAATCATAGCCTTAGTGACTTCAGTATAACTACACTGTTTTATATCTGCCCAGTGTCTGCCTCTGTCGTTTTTGTGCAAGTCGTATTGCACGAATAGTTCCTATCATTTTTGTTACACAATGACATGCAATATTGATACCCAACTGATGTAAATCCATAATGTCAGTGAAGATACCTCATTCTCTACAAAAATGTATGTGTAGTAGGATGTGATAGTCAATCATATTAAAGGTCACTTCCATGTGTTCTTCTATACAGTTTCTGTCTATATAATTGAATGTTAGGAATGAATTCAAATCCATCTGTTCTTGGGGGTATATTACTTGCTGGAAAATGATACAATTTCATCTGCCATCAGTATTATAAATTTATGATTACCAATGAATTATCATTCCTCAACATTAGGCATTTAATCAAATGTTCCTTGGGGCATATTTTCATTTCAAATCATTAGCGTGATTCTTACTGGAGCACAGAAAGGGAGGTGATGGCAAATACCCAATAGTGATCTGAAAGACAAAAATTTTTATAGAGGTTTCAAAGACTATTACAGTCTCATTTTGACATTTTTTAATGAAATAATTTAGGCTAATTTGATAGTCTCTCTGTGAAAAGAAGCCGTATGTTAGGTAGTCAGAGAAGGTCTTCCAAGAGTACATGAGCTTTTCAAATTTAGACAGTCTAGTGCTTCAAATATATGCACTTACAGAAATGCCTAAATCCCTATCTGAGTCTCTTCCATATGTATTTATTAGCTGGCTTTTGGCTATAACACTTAGTAATGTGAAATATAAGTAGAAACTTTTCTTGCTGTGTTTCTTTTTACACAGTAGGTATTATGAACATAACACACCTGCAAGCAGTTTTGAATACTGAACTGCAACCTTCGTAAGGAAGAGGGTAGATTGGAAATTTCCCTCTCATCACAAAATAGTGTATACTCCAAACAGCCAGCACAGAGGAGGAGAGGGTAACATTTTAGATAACAAATCTGAGCCAGTATTTGGAATCTGGGAAGAAATAATGGTTCTAATAGCTACCCTACCGTGCTACTTCTATTTATTTAATTAAAACTGGCAGAATTTCTTAGAACAGGTCTTTGTATCTGCTTGTTGTTATTGTTTTTTTTTTGTTTGTTTTGTTTTGTTTTGTTCGTTTGTTTGTTTGAAACACTTCAAATACAGTAAAGAACATTTGAATACGAGCAGGATCTCTAGTAGTGGATTTTAGTATCCAGATTAAGATTAAGAAAAAAGAAAGAATTGATTAAGGAATAGTTTAGAAAATACAAAGTTTAACTGGCCTAGTTTTTTTGACTCAAGCCACTTCCATGAAGGTTTAAGATTGTGTACAGCTTGGTACTTTCTCTCGTGCCTAGGCACAGTTCTGTCCAAATCTGAATTTTTCAGACGGATTTACTCTGAATTTTTCTAGGCAATTCTTGCTGTTTTGATGGAGTAGAACCATGGCAACCTAGAGAACACAGCACTATATTTGTGAGGAATGTGAACATACTCTGCAGGGCCCTGGCGCTAAAGAAAAACTAAACATTTTGATTTCTCTTCATCAAGTAGGAAGTAACCGCCAAACTCTTTTATTCATTTTCCTACTGCTGCTGCTGCTGGTTTTATACTCCTGGAATTACTGCTTTTGTGTGAGACATCATTAGGGATAGGATCTATGTGTGCTACTTTCAAGCTTTGATTTACTAAGTAACTTCAGTAAGGTCAAAGTGTTGCTTTCTTTCAACCTTTACATTGAGTGAGATTTCAACAAATTCTAAAAAAACATTACAGAAGATTATCTTCAGGATCTTGGGCTTCTGATGTAACATGTCTCGAATAAGTTACCCAGGAGGCATAATCCTGATCTCTAGGCTAAACTTGGACAAAATTAATAATCTCACATTAGTGTTTTGAAAGGATTTAATGACATTGCTTCTAATTACAATGTTGTCAGTTTGAATCCTTTCTTAAAGAAGTCCTCTAAGAATGGAGAGGAGCCCTTTTAAATACACATTTCAGATGTAACATATTCGTCAGTATATGAGGTACGAGGATAAAGCTTTTGCAAATCTGAAAGAGCTCATTGTCCAGAAGGTATTAACAAATAATCCAAGGGGACAAAATAACATATTTAGTGTTTTTGTTTGATTGATTGATTGATTGATTTTGGTTTTGTTTGTTTTGTTTGTTATTGTTGGGAATGCAATTAGCGTGATTATATGCTAATTACAATTTAGGAGAGATTTTGACAAAAACTGGTGGAGCACCTTCTCTGAGAGGATGAGATGAAAATATAAATTGCCAAAAGAGATATGTTAGTCAAAGTCAGTCATGATTAAATACCCAGGTGAATATTCTTAATAGTGTCTTGAAGAATATCTTATAAAAATCACAGATAGAAAAGATAACATTCCAACTTGGGAAAAAAACAAACAAAAAACTAAACAAACAAACAAAAACATTGGAACAAAAGTTTCACTGAAAAATATGCTTCCTTTTCTTTGATATATCTTCCTTTCAACCATGATTAAAAGACAAATTTATCTTTGACAGGGTGGTTTCAAACAGTGCTTGACTCAAAATTGAAGAGGAATGGATTTTCTGTATATAAATGTAAACACTTGCTTATTTCAGTGGGTGTGTTTTCTATCTGCTAATGATAGGTATTTGTTTTAATTTTATCAGATAGTTATCCTGTCTGACAAAAGAGACTGTAACAACTCTGACATCTGTAGGACCCTAAAGGCTTAATCACTTCCAGCTACAGCTTTGCCAGCAAGAGGGATTATTATCCTCTGCTTTCTCTCAGCCATTCGTCACTCTGGGGAGATTATTGTCTTCTCAGATCTATTAGCTCAGTCTCAAAAATAAACCACATTAGTGTAAGCAGTTTCAACAGTATTTTGTTAACATGTCTAAGGATATATATTAGTTGAATAATGATTTTTTTTTTCTGAATTAACTGCCTTAATGGTTGTGTCACTGGTTACTCAAGGAAAGAAAGAAAAATGGTGAATGTAAATTTAGGGTATATTACACCGTGAAAAACAACCAGGTTTGATCTCAAGAACTCATTAAGCTATACAGTAATAAAGTGCTGTAGTAAATTGGTTATTGATTCTGAAACACTGACTGATGGGTGATCAGGATGCTGTCTTAATGTTCTTTATCCTGTTTCCCGTTTCCTCTTTTTTTTTTTTTAATTTAGCTAACAAATATGTAAAGCTAATCCAATACTAGTGCTAGAGATGGTAAAAACAGAGTTTTCAATCACAAGGCTTAAAGTGTGTAAAGAGCTTCAAAAAATCAGTAATTATGAATAGGAACAACACTGAAAAAAAATGTAATACTTTAAATCTCTCAAACAAAAGTAACACCAAATACTTACAGAATATTTTAACATAAGAACAAGCAGAATAATTAGATAATGCTAGTATAACTATCACTGATTATTTGTTCCAGGCAGTTTCAGAATAAATAGTTGCTAAAAGATGTTTTATTAGGTGAATTTGTATCATGTTCTGCAGCCACTCAAAACAGTTTGACTGCTCAGAGTGCTGTTTCCCTGGGATTTGTTTTCTGTAACCCTAAGTGATCTGGAAATAAAATGAAAGAAAGAGGGTACTTACTATTCTTCTTTTCTGAGCTGGCTAATAAGCTGCCTTGTGATACATCAGCAAAACAGGCATTTTTGTGGGGGAGATTTCTGTCCTACTCCCAGGATCAGACTTTCATGTACACATTCCTGGTGTAGCACCCTACATTTAGAGTAACAACACGGATTTTAAAATCACACATATTTGAAAAGTACTGCACATTTTGTTGAAAATCATATTTTAAGTGTTTCAGTATGTTTAATCTGTGGTTTTGTATTACTAGTTTTCTTGTTTTTTCCTTTGCTTCTGAGAACACCAGAACAGATTTTATTTCTTAGTAAGAAAGCACATGTAAATCACAAAAATTGTCGTTACAAACTATATCAGAAATAATGTCTGAAACAATCACTGCTCTTACTTAAACAAATCTAATTTCTGCCAGTGTCTCTAGTGTCCTAGTTCTATAGGTCAACAGCAACAGTTTGTTCTCTATCTCCTACTAGACCTTTAAAAACCTTTGAATTATGCATTTTTTAGAAAATACCAGCTGCTGTTTTTATGTTTGTTCTAATATGATTTTCTTTCATTTCAAAAGAAGTACTTAGGAGAGTCCTTTTCTTTAAAAGTAAAGAAAGCCAGCCAGATAGAAGAGCTGTACTACTGCAGCCCATTATAAATAAATAAATAAATAAAAATTAAATAAAGGTCTGAACTGGGAGCATTGTTCTGTATTAGTGATGAGGAATTCTGATGAATCCTGGAATTACCTTTTAAATTTGTACCGTCTGTAAGTGAATTGGATATGCATAGACTTTAAAAAATGTATTAAAAGTGGACCCTTCCCTTACTATGGCTTCTTTCAGTACATACTGTGTCACTAGGCTGATATCTTTCCTCTTTTAATTCCTATTAGATAAAGTAAGAATTACTTGTTCTCTTGTAAGTATTGTTGGTTTCCTGTACCATGAATTCTGATAAATATAATTTTGTCAATACATGCCCAGGCAGGTCTGGAAATGCAAGATACTGTTTATGCAAATAATTTTCCAGTCTATTCTCTCTTATTGCTTTAACTCTGCCTCCCAGTCTTCAGCAACTGAAGCAGTAGCTCTAGTGCTCTCTTCCAAAGCACTCTCTGTACCTTTGTACAAGCTACCTACTCTACCCTTATAACAGTTCCTTTCCTCTGTTTTGCAGAACCATTTCTTTCTCTTTTAATTCATTTCTAAAAAGCATATATCACCCAGTTTATCCCATTTACATACATCAAGAGTATCTGCTACTGTAGAATTTTCTCTATTGCATTACAAAGTAGAAGAGCTGGAGAACCTCTGTATTACAGAACTTTTACCCAAGAATTGGCATTCTTGTGCTCTGTGCTCTATAGTAACAGTAATTAACCATAGTTTGACTGATGACCATGTATCAGTACAGAACACCAAAGCAAATGGTTTATAATCATGTATCAATCTTGAATATCGATTTTTTTTCAACAGAATTAAGCGTTTGTTCCACTGAGTTAAAGTATCGCTATATTTTGTGTAAAACAAGACCTATAATGAACTACTGATTATATTCAGATTCTTCTTGGAGTTAAATTCCACGAGTGAAAAGGACTGCAAATTGAACAGCTTACTGTTACCCATATCTTGCTTCCATGGTTTTAAACAACAATCAAGAGGTTTTCTCTGCCTATAGCCGTTTGACACCTAGTAACCTTCTAAGAAATAAATTGGTTTTGATTTTGTACATGAACAGTGAAGGGACATAATAAGAAAAAAAGTACTTCTCCTGCTTGGATTTACTTGACCAGAAAAAATGAGTGCTTTATTCAAATAAAGTGTGAATTACATGCCAAGGGTCTGATTTTTTTTTTAACTTTCTAAGAAACTACTGTTTGTGTCTTAATTAGAAAGTGTGAAATTTAAAAATGTAAAAAACAAAAAGTATATGTAGTCATTCTAGATCTTTTAGTATGACGTAAGTATTTTTATGAGAGTTTATAAAGCTAATATTTATCCATATATAGATATGGTTATATCTCTATCTGCTCACCTGGTTTTAAACTGAGCAATAATAATAATAAATAAAATAATAATAATTTTGCAGATAACATTTTATAATGTAAGGCTCCTATCTCTAGCAGCTCACATTAGACAGCTGTGTTATTTGGCTTTGTGGGAGAACACATAAGATTCCATAATGAGTTTGTTTGGTTTTTTCTCCTTTATTGTGTCTTCGCTATTTCCATTGTCTGGGAGTTACTGACATTACGTATTTCACACTTTAAAGTGTTAACTGTGGCTTCTAATCTGTAAATATATATATATATATACATATATGTAAAGCATGTTGTGAGGATTCTGAAGAAACATAGTAAAATTACATCTTTCTTTAAAATGTGTCTGTTTGTGTTCCAATTTTAAATAAATAATTTTAAGAAGACTTGAGGAACTCAAAATGAATTTCATTTTATCCTTGGCAAAAGTTTCAAGCTCTGCCCCAGATGGCTGAAATCTCTATGTGAATGAACCATCAGAAGATAAGACAGCAACATGAGGACAGCTGACAAACTATAACAATAAAAAGGTCCAAGGTGTTTTACTTATCTGGAGTTAACAGTGAAAGTGGAATGGAAAAGAGAGAAAAATAAATCAGAGCCTTCTGTAAAAGAAAATAAGTGGATTAGCATGCTTTTAGGCCTGCTAAACAATTGCACCCACTAGAACAATTTATTGTGGTAATACAGGAGCATGGTTTGTCAGATTCTCCATGGAATCTCTGAAATTAATTGATTTGCCCTGGAAAGAACTCCCAAATCACGGACCTTTGTTCTGATCTTGGTGCTTCCTATGTGCTCACATTACAAGATAGCAATACTCAGCAATCCTCCTACATACTCTGTCTGTCCCACATTTATTCACTCATAAATTGTTGTTCCTTTGGTTGTTCTTTTTCAACACAATATAAGTGTGGTGTGTATTAACACATATAGTTTCTGTACTCTGATTTAACTAAAAATTTTGAACACTAAACGGAAAAACATTTAGTAATACAGAATGAAAAAGGCATAAGAATTTTATGTACAGTAAATAAGTTACAACCAGTTTATACTAGGATCTCTGAAGTTTAGAAGTCAGATGTATTTCTTCTGATTGACACTAAGTAAGCAGGATTTCACTGGACTACCACAACTTCTCAAATATGATGGCCAGTGGCTTATCAACTTCATCTGCCAGTTCCCTCAGGACCCGCACATGGATGTATCTCTTCAGGTCCAATGGACCTGAAGGCACCTGCTGGTTCCTTAGCTGGTCTCAAACTTGATCTTCCCCTACACAGGGCATTTCTTCATTCTCCCATTTCCTGCCTTTGCCTTCTGCAACTTGAACGGTGTGGCTAGAGCACTTGCCAGTGAAGACTGAGGCAAAAAAGTCATTGAGTACTTCAGCCTTCTTCATATCCGGGGTAAACAGGCCTCCTGATTCTTTCTGGAGAGGGCCCACGTTTATGATTTGTTTGGAGACAGATGACTGAAAACATGAGGATTTGGACTGTAAGATCCTCAGTCCAAGCACATGTTCTTCCATCACAGTTAAAAGCTCCATCAGGCTGAATGTAAGCTTGCTCCACTTAGCCCATAACAGAGCACTGCAAGGCTCTTTGAAGTTAAAATCAAACACTTCTTTCCGTTCAAAGCTGCAATAGTCAGTTTTTGTTCTTTCTGATAATTGTCTTGATGAGATTTTTAATTTTTACCACTCTGTATTACCTCAGGATCGGGATCAGGTCTAGCTTGGATTTATTGTAGTAGCTATCATGAGAAGCCACTGGTGAAAATAGAAATAAAAGACAAACAAAATAAAAGGTAGCACATGTTTTAAATGCCTTTATTCATGATCACAGGTCTAAATGTTTCTAAGTACAAATTCTAGCCATTTACTTGAATGGAAGAGTTTTAAGGGATGACTAAAAAACAACATGTGGGCAGTTCTCAGTTCCTTGCGCATGCAGTTTTATGAGCAGAAAGAATGAAATTATTAGCTCAAAATTCAAAGAAATGGGTGATGAAAAGCTGAGATCACCAAGGGAACAAAATAAGACATCAACCTTATATTAAGGTAACAAGACTAATGAATTATATATAGTTAAATTATGGATAGTCTCCTCAAGGCAAGACGGGAACATTGGTGCTGGACGAGGGACAAAGGGAGAGAAGTTTGAGAGAGATGTTCACCAAGGTTACAGAGCAACAAGCAATATGTTTATGTCAGGATGAAAAAATTATCTTAGTAGCAGATTTTGAATGGACTGCAGCAGATCTTTACGAAAACCAGGAATGTAATAAAGGCACTACAAGTGAAAACCATAATATACAGGTTATGAGTGAGGTGAAGTAGAAGTTATAGGCAAAAGAGAAATTGGGCACTAGTAACTAAGAAGCCCTGCAACCAGGGAAAAAAAAAAAAAAAAAGATAAATATGTAGTTACAAAATCAGGATGATGAAATCAAAAGCCCCAACTTTTGCAGTAGTTTATACCTCTTATCTTGCAGTCTGAATTGCCACAGGAAGGATTTGTAATCAAAGTCAGAATGCTATGGTCAGAGTTTGTATGCGCCTATGTATGCAAGTGTTAGTTCATAGTGAAAAGCATCTTTAAAAAGCAGTCCAAAAATAAAGGTTTACACTTATACACTAAGTGACCTTTCATATTTCAGTGTTACTACTCCCTTAGGTCCTTTGCAAAGGTTAGCAAAACATCAGGATGGCAAGACAGTGATCAGTTGATTTTTTTCTAATGTTTTGTGTTATCTGGTGTCAAAGTTCCTGTATAACTCAGATTTCACATGTGTTTTTTCAAAGCAGCTAATTTTATTTGGGGTTTTGTCCATGGAAAGGGAAAGGAATTTGCTCCAATTCTCCTGATAATGCTCTGTGAATTAACCAGACTTTTTATCTGTAATTCGTAGAAAAAAATAATAGCAGAAATACATTATTGGAATTTTTAATCATAGCTTTGCATGATTTTGATAAATCTCATTGTTATGATAACATATAATCATCTAAAATTTTTTGTCCTTTGTTACTTAATAATTTGAGTTTTTGTTATACTTTATATCCCCCAGCTGAAATTAGATGCCTTTCCAAACACTCTTGAACAAAGCTTGCAATAAAAGCAATTTGTAATCTCAGAAAGTATCTTGGAATATCTCTTTTTCTCTCTTTTGCTTAGATTAACAGGAAAATGCTAATAGCTTAGCAAGGGATAGACTGATGTTCTTATATTTCTACTTTATATCCTGTTTTTTTAATGAAGCACATAATGAATGACATTGGATTTGGTTTCTTGAAATCTGCTTGCAAAAGAAAAGTGTATACTTCATTACTTCATTGTGCCTCTTTTCTGCCTTGTTCAAAAATGTTATTTTTACAGAAGCAGGATACAGATCATCAACGAAATGTAGAGCACTTTACCTCAAGACTGTCAAGGCTTGGTGACTTCTGTAAAAAGGTGGTACAATGTCACTACCATTTTAAATCAAAAATGAGCTTTACGCAAACCACCAAAATTTGCAGCCCTAAAATAAATATAAGGCTTAAGCTCTAGACATATCCTACTGATCTCTGTGGAACTGCTGCTCTGCTGTTGACTTTGACAGTGGATTTGGAAGTGAATTGCATCAGAATGATCTAGGTCACAGCTGACTCACTTGGGGGTAGTTCAACAGAATTGAAAAGTGTGTGCTGTTTTCATTTCACTATTTTGTGAAAGTTCTCTGAGCTCTTGGTGAGATGCCTTTCATAAGAACTAAATTCAAATAAAGCATTAAAAAAATGCAATGATAGCCTAGAGCACTGCAGGTTAATTATTTCCTCTCAGAATAATTGAATAATATTGTGAACACTATGAAGGCATGCTCCAGAAATTATTCATTAAAAGTATCTTTTTCTGGTCTTATCTAACTTTCCTAATGAGTGTAAGAACACTCTTCTTTGTAAAGTACAGTGCTGCTGTTAAGGGATGTCACAAGTGGCTGCTGCTTCCATCACCTCAGGGAGCAGGGATTCTTCCTGGTGTCCACTGGAGCCCAGCCTAGCCCTGCTCCAGCCATCAGCACAACCTGTCACCCACTCTGTTCTCCTCAGCTGGTTTTGGGGACACACACCATTCCCAATCCCATGGCTGGGGCTGAGACACCCACCCAAGGCAGTTGTTGGCAGAGACACCCCACATCTCCAACAGCTGACATCACAGGCCAGGGATGCCTACACCCCTGGTCTGACTGCATTTGCTGGACACAAATCCACTCACGGTGGTCCCCCAGTAGCTGGTGCCTCATCCTTGCACACACACACATGGGAGAGAGTGAGTTTGCACAGAGAGACAGTTAAGAAAGGGTAGAAGAATAAGACAGGACAGAGACTGCAGTGATCAAGCACAGATAACCGTGCTGATCAACAATGGTTTACACACAGCTGGTCTGTTTTATACCCCTTTCTGTCTATTCTTCCTTCTGTTCCTCCTCCAATCCCTTCTCCTAAAAACTCCTTCATAATTTTTGCATAGTCCCACAGGAATACCCCAAATACCCCAAATCTTCATGTTCCAATTTTTTCCCCTTACCTGTCAGTTACAAAATCCATGTTGACTCTCTTCAAAGCTATCCTTGGAGTTTCTTGATGGCCCTTCAATGAGTAACTGCAGACTTTTAGTCCTTGGTCAACCTTCATGGAACAGTTTTGTGTCTCTACGTATTCTTATTTATCTCTTTTCCCTTTACGTATTATCCCCCTTTGCATTGGAAAGGTCCTTGATCAGATAACCCTCATGAAGCAGACAATCCCTCCTTATACATACCATTACAATCACATTGTGGATTAACTTGCTAGATCATCTTACTTACAATTATAATCTTCTGAAGATATGGCCCAGAATAATGTCCTAAGACTATTAGCTGTAGAGTCACTTTAAGGGAAGTTATCAATCTCTGTGAACAACATACAACTGTCAAGGAAATTTGGATTTATATTTCCATAATCATTTCATGTTGTATTTACCTAAGATCACTCGTATACTGTAATCCATAGGGAAAAATCATTGGGTTAAATTGTCTTCCATACAGTAACTTTTGCTTCCTTTGTACAGTGTCTCTAGTAAACAATAAGCAGAACACTTAATTCATAAAGTAGATCAATAGCACTTGTTCTACCAATTTTCAGGGGCTCTCAAGAAATGAATACTCCTTGGAAAATATAAGCATATCTGTGTTGAGCATTGAACATGTTCACACACACCATACACACAGTTTAGATAAGATAGATGTATGGAGGGAATAAATATTTGAAAGCTTTCTCACAACTTTTTATATCTCCCTGTTTAGTTTTTCATTCTAATTCTTAATTCCCTTTACTTTTTTTTTTTTTTGTCTCTTTTCGTTCTTTTCTGAACCCTTCTTTTTTCATTGCAGCTCACTTATTATCATGCTTTTGATTCCTTTCCATCACCTGTCACTCACTTTGATAGATTCATCCTTTTTTCTACAGATGTTCTTTCTAGTCTTTTCCCAACAGTATTCCCTCTCTTTGCTTTCTTATTCTTGAATATCATTTTTTTGTAGTCCTTCATTTGCAACTGATCCTTCACTTTGATTGAAGCATTGGTTGGTTTTCCTCTATCACAAAACTCAGTGAATCTTCACTAATCCAGATAAACTTATTTTATCACTGTTTAATCACATTTAATCATTCAAACTCTTTAGAAGGTTTTCTTTACAAGTTCTTGCTGTCATGCTTGCCATGCTGAGCCTCTCAGATCCCATAAGCAAAGGAGTGCTTGGAAGGGTTCTCACTACCCATCACTGGTACCAAGCCTCAGGTTCCTCACTGACCAGAGACTGCTATTGAGATATCCAGAGAGCCTAGTGGTAGAGCCTACTTTACTCCTACTGTAATGTCCACCTTGCTTAGCCTATGATAAAAAAATATTTATTTATATATATTTATTCTTATAAGACTCTTAAAAAGACTTAAAATCCCCAAAGTGAACAAAACACAGATTCCAGCACTGCTGGGGGCTTAGCTGAACTGTACTGCTGAAGCATGGGATGTGGCCAGTGTATTGCAAATACTGCTGAGTAAAAAGTGGAGAAAGTCTTAAACAGTGGAAGCTTATCAGCTGGCTTTGCCAAATAAAGTAGAGAGACTTTGTGAAATATAGAAAGTAAAGAGAAGTAAAAATCCATAAATGAAAGAGTGTGAACAAAGAGTTAGTTCTACAGGTGACTTTTCTCTTTCAGTGACATTGAGGAAGGATTTTGTTGAGATAATTGTTCCTAGTTTCTGAACTTCCTGTTAAATCGGATGATTATCAATCCCAAAAGCTCTTTTAAGTACTCAGATGAATATGCCTTCTAGGTTGAAATTTATCACTCAGATCTCATTATAGAAAATCAGCAATGAGTCAGGAGGCAAGGCAGGAGGGAGCTGCTTCAAACAGAGGGAGTTTGTTGTGGGTAAGAAAGGGTGTGGAAGACTTTGAAGGAAGGGCAGCCACAGCAGTCACAGTCCACCTTGAGCACTTACTGTGGATGCAAGACAGGCAGAAGTCTCTTCTGCTGAGTAGAAGTCTCTACCAACAAAAAGTGGCTACCTGCTCTTGTTTTCGTGCTGATGACAAAGTATTTGAAATAAAAACAATTGCATTTAGAAAGAGATATATTTTGCCTCTGAAAACTCCCTCTGAAAAGATCCCTTGGCTTGATATTCTTTCCTGGGGTAGTCTGACCTGTCTCTGTAACAGCAGGGTAGTATGCAGTATGTACTGCCTTTCTAAAGGAGAGATCATATGTATGAAGAAAATAAACGTGTAAAGACTTAAGATAGGTCTAGTCTAGGTACAGATATCTTGTGATTACAAATGTATGGTAATTTATAAATCAGTCATAACTTATAATGCATCATTTTTATACCCTAGCTCATCTTTTTTCCTTATCTTTTACACTCTTTTGTGACTACACCAATTTTTTATTTCAAGAGTAAAAATTTCTGTGCTTCTCTGTGTATATTTTTTGTAACCAGCAGTGTCATATCTACATCAGACTGTTAATGTTGTGATATTGGAGAGATGACATCACGCACAAAACAATGATTTGGATGCTTTTGGCCAAGTATGATTTTTAAAAGTAGTGATTAATAAAGCAATTTTATTGGTTATGTATATGCATGGTACTATCTGTATTATACTTTTCTTCATATAGTAGAACAGTTCTCTGGTTTACATCTCTGTAAATCAGAGTTTTAAACAATTGCTTTATTATCACTTGCAACTACAGATATAAATCATGCTAAATAGCAGTCACACTTAAAATACGTGTAGTATAACTAAAATCTATGTATATACAGCACGTATATCAGTACAGCAGTGCCTAAATATGAGAGTGTGTAAGCCATGCTCTAGTTACAGAAGTTTATATGAAGTGTGAGCACCTCCTGGGGCCACAAAAAATAAAATAAAATAATAAAATAAAATAAAATAAAATAAAATAAAATAAAATAAAATAAAATAAATAAAATAAAATAAAAAAATCCAGGTGGTGTGATATGGAGATGAGTTTTAGGACACTTCCACAGTGAATTCTGGGGAAAAATGTGTCTCGGGATTTAACTTCCATTACAGAGGAACAAATTATTAAACCAAAGAGCAAGGGGCCCCAGTTAACTAACCCGAATAGAAGAAGTGTCACACAGCACAGTGGAGTTTGTGGCTGATTGGGCTAGGTATAACAGCTATGAAATCTCTAATCAACACATTATTAAACAAATGAAATGAAGAAGAGTTTTGGAAAATTCAGTTTCTGAATATCTCTTCACAGGCTAAGAATTACTATTATTCCATTATATAGTAGTTAAAATGAAATAACATCAGCCTATCATTATCAGTTCGTTGGTGCTTAATGGCTCTCCACATCCTCATAAATATCCGTTTTGAAGACTAATGATAAGATACGAATCTCTTACTACATAAACAGTACATTTTAGTCTAGCTTAGAGTCTTAGTCATCACAGTTTTTTCCACAGCCTATTTTAAACTGAGCAAACAGCTACAAAATTTACTGAAATTATTACAGTATGTCATCTTAATTAGCATTTTTTAGTGTCTCTGTGTGTATTAAACACCAGCTCAGCACAGGTCCAGAGCCCAACATACTTTCTCTGTGGCATGAGTCCTTTAGTCATGAAAAATCACATTAAGAGTTGTAGTACTGATGGGGAGGTCATGAAAGTGGACTGCAGTAGTTGCAGATTCAACTCACTGCATTCACTGGGAGCAAAAAGCTATCACAATGCTCCTTCGTACCATAAGATACACCACTTAGCCTCTGCTCTATTCTTAGGGTTAAGGTTTTAAAAGACTTGCCAAAAATGAGTATAGAAGTTATACTGTTCTCCTCTGTTACTTCTCTGATATTACCTTCTCCCACGTTGTTTTATTTTTGACCTTGCTCATACCACTGCAAAGCCCATATTCTTTCCATTAAGTTCTGTGATCTCTTGAGTGAGCATGAAAGTAGTAAAAATGTTTGCTTAATTAAGGCTCTGAGCTTCAAAACCTTTGGAAATAACACATCCCTTTAGGTTTTGCAAAATGCTGAATACATCTTCAGTAATTACATAGGTTGTGGAGCTTTTTAATTAAGTAAGTAATACAAGGACAACAAAACTTTGCAAACCTGAACTCAAATTAAAAAGATAGAAGTAAACATTTCTGGACTATGTATATGCTTGAAGAATTCCCAATGAAGAAAAGAATCTTTAAGATAAACAAACTGCTTTCCGGAGAGCAGCTCTGCAGAGAGGGTCCTGGGAGTCCTGGTGGACAGCAGGCTGACTATGGGTCAGCAATGTGCCGTGGTGGCCAGGAAGGCCAAAAGTATACTGGGGTTCATTTGGAAGTGTGTTGCCAGCAGGTCAAGGGAGGTGGTCCTCCCCCACTTCTCAGCCCTGGTGAGGTCACATGTGGAGTATTGTGTCCAGTTCTGGGCTCCCCATTACAAGAGGGACATAGAACTACTGGAGCGAGTCCAGAGGAGGGCTACGAAGACGATTAGAAGACTGGAGCACCTGTCACAGGAGGGCAGGCTGAGAGAACTGGGCCTGTTCAGCCTGGAAACGAGAAGACTGAGGGGAGACCTCATCAATGTGTATAAATATCTGAGGGGAGGGTGTCAAAAGGATGTAGCCAGTCTCTTTTCAGTTGTGCCCAGTGACAGGATGAGAGGCAACAGGCATAAACTGAAGCACAGGAGGTTCTTGCTCAATATGAAGGGGCACTTTACTGTGAGGCTGACAGCACTGGAACAGGTTTTCCAGAGAGGTTGTGGAGTCAGTCTCCTTCTCTGGAGATATTCAAAACCTGCCTGGATGCCATCCTGCACAATGTGCTCTAGGTGATCCTGCTTGGCAGGGGGGTTGGACTAGACGATCTTCAGAGGTACCTTCCAACCTCGGCCATTCTGTGATTCTGTGATTCTTTCTATTCAAATCTGTACATTACAAGCATAGTGTGACACTCCAGACCAGGAAAAAAAAAGAAAAAAAAAAAAAAAGCGAATTTTAAGATGCCCATCAGATCACAGTCTTTTATTTTATACTTTTACCTGCAGCGCGATTCTGAGTTGAGCTGACAGTTAACTGCTACAAATAATAAATGTATTCATTCTTATTATTTGTAATAGTTTTTACATTTCCAGAGAAATTCATGAATTCATGTAGGTTCATTTGATCTTATTCTGAAACTGGATTTTTTCTTCCATTCACCAGAGCTGGAGTTTTCTTAGAGGCAGAATTTGTGTACTAACAACAGCATGCTTGCAGCCCAGGCCAACTGCATCCTGGGCTGCATCAACAGAGGTTGGAGTTAGATGATCTTTAACGACCCTTCCAACCCGAGCCATTCTCTGTTTCTATGAATTGGTTGATTTCTTAGGGCTTTAGTTGAGTCTTTCCTGTTTTTTCTCTCTTCTTTTTTTTTTTTTTTAATTAATTTTCTCTAATATTTTACTCATATACAAACTGAGAAATATTTTTCTTTCATTTAAAACTTTTAGTATCTTTAAAGCCTTCTCACTCTTTCCTTCTGTTCTCAAATAAAGTACACACTTTTTCAAGATTGCCTGTAAGCTGAACTCGGTGTTAATGGTGGGAGGTTCCTGCTTGGTTTAGTTTGGTGACAGAGAGGAAACTATTCCACATAATGCCATGAATACCAGTATTCAGCACAAGTGCAGCATCTGGAATAACCCAGGTTAATCCTGGTGACTGCACCACTAGCACAGAAACTCAGTGTTTTCTTCCACTTCTTGCCCCATCCGATTTGCATTCTAGCTGTTGTAGCAAGAGTCATTGCAGAACAGTGTTTATGTTTGAGCACTTGCAGTTCAGATGAAAAGTATGGGAGTTGCATAGTGTTCAAACTAAGCTTTACTGTTCCCAGGGACACAAATCATTTAGTCAGCTGTATTACAGATGTTAAGTTTGTCATTTACAGCAAATATCCAGCCAGGAGATGTTTGCTTGTATTAAAAATTCTGTATGAAATGGTTAGTTAGATGTCACAGGCTTTTTGTCACTCTGACAATTTCCTTTGTAGTAAATAAGAATAATACTGTTTACCTACTTTATGGCACACAAACATTAACTATTCAGCCATGAATATTTGGAGATGAAAACCTAAATAATACTTATAGCTATATATATGCAGAATGACAAATATTAAAGAAAAGAAAGACTGGCTGTACATCATGGTTGATATTTTAATATTCAGAAAAGGCAAAAGTACCAGGCTGGTTATCACAATTGCTGAATGGATGATATGGGAAAACTCAGGCTTGGAAGTAGAAGACTGCCAGAAAGGACAACAAAAGATATCTTTGAAGTTTTATTTATGTGTTGTGTGTTTTTGCTTTTTTTTTTTTTTCCCACTTTAAGGCTAAAAATCAAATAAGTAATTAAATAGACTTAAAAGTCTTTAAAATATTTTAGCATTAAAATCTTTACAAACACTCTCTCCTTGTGTTGTTTCAAATATATAATCTGATACCATAGTTAGATGTTTTTAAGTAGCTTATAACTTAAGGGGGTTATAAGAACTTTTCCAGAGATGCACATATACAAAACATCCCCTTTGCTGGAAAGATGCAAGCACAAAATGATTTTGTTGTCCTGTTCAAAAATTTTGGTTACTTTTTGCAATTCAGGATGGCTGCTCTCTGTTTGGCCTTTTCCTATCAGGATACTGCTATAATGATAAACTCTTCAGCATGTACAGGAATTGTTCTCAAGACTATGTTAACGGTCCTGATAATGTATTTTTTAGGTTTCCTCTACGCTCAGAACAGTACCAAACGCAGCATTAAAGAGCGACTTATGAAGCTCTTGCCCTGCTCGGCTGCCAAAACGACATCTCCTGTTACTCAAAGCAAGTTTTATTTTTCATTTGATTTTTTTTTTTTTTTTTTTTTTTAGGTTTGCATGCATCAAAACTTATACTTTCATTAACTGCTCGTTTGAAAGTCATCTGCTGAAGTAACTGTATGCTCTGCTGAGGTTTAAAAAGGAGTGATGAACAGATTTGTGGGCTGGTAATAGATTTGTCTGTGCAGAGTATGCTGGCAAGATAACTGTGCCAGGGTCTGCTGTGCGCAAGCTGCTGGGTTGGGACTTATGCTCAACAACCTAGCTGAAAAGGGGTTTACTGGTGAAGTTAAAAGCCTGATCTCAATGCATTTACAAAGTGCTAGCTTTTTGTGTACGTGTGCATATATTTATATATGTACAGTCCAGTACATAGGATAATAGCGGCATTACTGATATGGGAGGAAGTTGCAAGTTGACTGTATAACATCAAGCTGTAAAGGGAATGAGACCTAAAGTATGTGCCTGGGAAAAGAAAAAAAATAGATCGAAAATAAAGTATGTCCGTGTACTGAAAGGACAAGCACACTGACATTTCCTTTACTGTCTTGATCCTATGCTGTAAGAAAATAAGATCCTTCCCAGATGGCTAACAGACAGATAAAAGGGAAGAGACAGACAGACAGACAGATCCATCTGTCCGTCCATCCGTCCATCCATCCATCCATATATACCTAGACAGAGATAAATTACAGCAATAATACTAACATCTTCCTATATCATTTGGCCTCTATAACTGATACTAAAATATCTCTTTGTACCCAATTCAGTCTAGATTAGTTTATCTTAATTCTGTGCACTAATTTGAGCACCTAAAAATAGAAGCTGAATGGTCCCTATGCTTCCCGTATCCTATTCTTGGTAAAGCATATTGATCAATCTAAGGCAAGAAAAGCCTCCAAGAGCAGTTCCCTCTGTCCAGTGATCATGGGACAACCTGAGGCCACTAGGTTATGAACACAGGCCCTTTATTAAGTGCTAAGACTTCAGTGATATGGACAGAGGATTTCTTTCTGCTATTCCATTTCACTGCCTTTCATATGCTCTTCCATAGAGAAGGCTGTGGTGTTTTCTTTCCTTTCTAACTATTTGAGATCTCAAAGATGAAAAGCACTAAAGATTTGGATGCACAGTAACATTTTCATGGTTGCTTCAGATGATGTGTTTTACTGGGAACTCGGGTAGCTTAAAAAGGGCAGTCACTGTTGTGACAGCTGATACTAATTCATTAAGTAGAAGCTGCTTTCACCTACATGACATGACATAGTCCTAGACTAAAAAATAATGGATGGTTTGATCCCTTTGTTTGAAGTTATTCGAAGAACAACACATCCTTATTCATTGCGCATATCTATGCAACATTTTTGTCTGCACAGGTAACATGAAAATATTTAGAATCAGTCTTAATAGCCTTGACCATGCAAAATATGCATATTCAAGCTGTGAGTGTTTTATAAGCCAGAAGAGAAGTCAAAGTAAAACTTGTATCAAATGTTTCATATTTGAGAACCACATAGTAGAAAGAGAAGATGCAGTCAGCATTTTCCTCAGTGCTCTTGTAAATAATGAAATGCTGTTTTAAATGAGAATATTATATTACATGAAAATATTATATTAAATTGTAGATGAACATTGTTATTATCCCATTTTGACATAATGTGCTGTTTGATTTCTGCTGGTTTGGAAGAAACAACATTCTAATATACTAGGAATGAAGTCAGCACTACCTACAATGACAACCACATAATACAAATTCTTTAGAAATTTTAAAGGGAATATTTTTAAAACAAGTATTTTGTTGAAAGAATGCAAACTCTGAATTTGCAATTCTGTGCTTATTTTCTATGAATATGTTCAGAAAAAGATTATTTAAATAATAATGAAAAACTTATTTCAGGATTCACATTCAACAAAGCATCTCAAAGAGTGCTTTTTCTTATTTGTGTGTTTTACTTTGGTAAACCTAAAATTAAATCTATCCTTCCTTAGCTAAACACTTAAATGCATATGCTACAGAAAGGGCCAGACTGAAGAATGGCTTTGAATGTCTTTGAAGTGCATGTGCATGTAATTATTATATAAGTAGGGGACATATCATTTGGGGTTTGTGCAGGGAAATGCGTGTGGACAATTTTTACAGACATGAACTAAACCCTAAGATTGGACTTGCTTCTCCAGCAGTCATTATTTGAAGAGTATGTCTGGGTTTTGCATTGATTTTACCATTTTGTAATTTAATGAATGATGAAAGGTTCAAAACATAGTTCCTGTGGCAAATACATTAAAAACTCTCTACTGGAAGAAAGATATTCATTAATGACATAAATAAGAATATATATTTAATATATAAAGAATTGAATATGAACTTGCTTCTCTTTCTCAGACATATATGACATATATGTCATATTGACATATATGGATAAATATGCCTTTTATGGATGGATAAATAAATACATAAATAAATAAGCCCTTAACTTTCTTAGGCTGAAGTAACTAGAGAACTGAAATAACTATTTTATTATTATTATTATTAAGGTCATATAAATTATGAAACTCCTACGTAGAAAACACATATATTTTCACACACTTTCAGTGTGTATATGTAACTATAAATAAAGTGCAATTGACTCATGAATGTTACAGTATTTTAATCATCATAGTTGGCACATTATAAGGAAATTCCCAGTGATATTATTTTCAGATTATTTCTATCTACAAGGTGCTACAGAAGTAGGGCATGATTAGATCGTTGAACTGAATATTTTCATTAACGGAAAAATAACATCTAACCACCATACTGCAGTCTTCTACATTTTTACCAAATCATTAAAGTATAAACATTCATCACTAAGGATATACCAGACACTGTGCTCAGCCTGGTTCTGTGGCCTATGTATCTAGCCTTACAGTTATTATGTCTACTGATCTAGCTTCATGAAGAGCTTATAGATGTCTGTCTAGGTAGTCAGATGATTCACAGAGAGCTCGTTTCCAGTTAAGTCACTCTCTTCCTAAACAGTAGCCCATTTAAATTCCATATAACTTTTGTCATATAAAAAATAAGTTAATTTGAACAATATTTATTCTTGGGTTGACTCTTTTGTCAGTTTAGCATAAGCACCTAGTGTTGACTGATAGCTGACAAAAAATCTCAGCTGTATATCTAAAGCACGACATTATTATAGGGACTTTATAATGAATATAAAAGATAGTTCCCTTTAAAACATGATGGAAAAGCTTTAATAACCTTACAAAATAAACCTTGGATGTTCTCAGCCAGAATTAAAATGTAGCTCAAGAACTTTGCTAGACATTCCTCATATTGGGATGACAGCTTGTTAACCCTGGACCAACTTTATTAAAATTTTATCTATAAGGGTAGGTTTTTCAAAACTCACCCTTTGCACTGCAGCATGACAGAAACTTTCTTTTTAAAGGTGAGAGCTGAAATGTTCTTATAATTTTGATCAAGACTATCATCAAGCATCATAAGTTCGATGTAAAGTTGTGAGAGTTGTTTGTTGTTGTTTTTTATTATTGTTGTTGTTGATAGCATTTACTGTGGAGTTATTCATAAAGATGGTGGTGGTCTCTGAGTCATCTGAGACAACCTACAAATAAAAACAAAAAAGAACCATGATATAGCTTGCTCATAGGCCAATGCACAATGGACATTCTCAGATAAAATTATGGGTTACACTGATTTGGAAAATACCTTCTGTCAGATTAAATGAAAGATACCATGTTTCATTTCTCCTACAGACATTCTTCTCTGTAATGCTTACACTGATAACTGATGACTTGGGAAAAGCTAAAGTACAGAGCCAGACAAAACTATCGTGTCTCTCAGAAGAGTTATGAAATGCAGAGGGTTCTGTGAATTTGCAGTCTGGTTCAGTGAATGAATTTAACATTGTATTAGGGCATTTGCAAACATGTCATTTAAACAGATTAGCACTGTATTTCTTATTCTAATAAATCTTTCTGCATTGACTGCAAGCTGAAAAGTTTTAACAGAGACAGCTTTAATGAATAAAATAAATGTACTCAAGGCACACTGTCAGGAGAAAATGATGTTCAAAGAATCAGGTTTGAGAAGCCATAAAGTATTAATGAGGTTCATTTTTCTATCTTATACCATGCCTTTCATCTTGAACTTGTAATTACAACTATTAAATGATTCTTACTAATTTGGTAAAGGCAGAAGCTATAGTTATCACCCATTTGTTGGTCATCTTGTCTGAAATATTTCACAGTTGATGAGTTTGAGGTGGACATCTAGTCTTGGGATTTAGGGTAGGAAGCCAATCACTGGAAGGCTCTCAGGCAGTGGGACCCACTTTTTTTAACATCTGTTTTCTTCCTTACCACACCTGGAATAATTCTTTAATCCTTACATTTCTGAGATGACTGCCAACAGCAACATCTCTTTGACAGGAAAAAAAAGACATGGTCCTACAATATTATTATTATTATTATTATTATTATTATTATTATTATTATTATTATTATTTTAATTTATCCAAATAGCTTATATATTATGATTGTGAGTTTTAAGCAACCTACTCTAATGGAAGGTGTCCCTGTTCATGGCAGGGTTATTGGAACTAGATCTTTAAAGGTCCCTTCAAACCTAAACCATTCCATGATTCTCTGATTCTATTCCAAGGTTGTTCATTTTTTGTTTTTGTTTGAACTGTATCTCCAGATTTCTCCCAAGCAGCTGAAAGTTATTATTACTGCATTGAAGCAGAACAAAAATATGTGAAGATATAATCATAACACTGTTTTAATGGTGTATTTTCTTTGTGATCTTATGAAAATTGAACACAATAAAAGTTTATTTTAAGAATGCAGAGTTCCACACTGATTAAATAAAATATATATTTTCACAGTTGTAGAAGTGAAAAATTATACATGCTTGGTTTTGCTCAAGTTACATTTCTGTAGTTGGTATAATTCTTCAAAGAGAAGGCGAAAGAGATTTGATTAAATTTGTCTGAAGTTTTGTATGACCTATGCTTAATGCCTGCTTAATGCTCCAATTTTTGGTCAAGTGTATGCCTGGTACCCCCATATTAAAATAAATAAATAAATAAATAATCTGTACTGTAAATTCCTGTATCTATTCCACTGACTTTAACTTTCACATTTAATCTCTACCTGGAAAAAATGTATTGCTTTCTCTCATCTTTATAGGGCCACATTTATTTAAGTCTTAAAGACGTATATTTACATTCATATTCTGTTGATGATGAGGTCACTAAAATCCTCAAGATCCCTGCTAAGGCTGCTCCCCATGAATAATCATGTTTGTCCAAAAGGGTTTGTTATATGGTACTCAAAGCAAAGTCTACTGCTGAATGTGCAATATCCTTCTCACACACTTCAGAAAGTACTAATTTATGATAAAAAGAGAGCACTGGGAATCCCAGTCTAATACAGTGAATTCACTTCCAGTAAAAAAACAAGGGAAAATTGTCAGTATTGCTGTGACACTAAGGTTTTATAAGATTGTTTTCTTTGCTCAGAGAGTTGTAGAAACAGCAAAATCATACTGAATGTGTCATGCATGTCCTTGCAGAATGTCCACTTTCCAGTTTATTATTATTTATACATATGTTGTGATAATATCCAGACCAATGGATTATCACCACTGTTCCACATTCTCTGCAGCCACTGAAGCAGATAGATACCCTTTCCTCATGAGTTCAAAATTAACATATCTTAAAGGCTGCAAAAGCCATTCTTTAAATTAATGTCATTTAAGGATTTTTCTTTTCCTACAATGGATAGTCATTTCTACATCCTCTATTTCTTGTTGAGCCTTCCTTCTCTGTCTCTTGTATTCTGCAGACACTGTAGAAGATGAAATGGAAATGGCCACAGTACGACATAGACCTGAAGCTCTTGAGCTGCTGGAAGCACAGAGTAAATTCACAAAGAAGGAACTTCAGATCTTATATAGAGGTTTCAAGAATGTAAGCACTTCATTTTTCAATTTACATGATAGGCCACTGCAGTCTCAGCAGTTTTAGAACGACTGGCAGCAGAGATTGTGGGATTCAGTATTTAAATGCTGCATGCCTGATCAAGTGTGGAAACAATCAATCTGCAACAATTGGGCTGTTTAATGGCTGAAAGATACAGACAGAAATCATCCAGAAGATAATAATTATAAGTTAGTAAAGTAGGACTGTACAAGGACAGATTGTGACGGGGCTGTTTGGCAAAAGCTGAAATAATGGGAGAGAAAATTAGTAATGAAAAGTTTGGTCACTTAGAGGAAAGATTTTGATTTTTTTTTTGTACAAAATAGTTATCACAAGATGCAATTGGCTAAAACTACACTAGAGGAATTTTTTGTTAGGTGGACAGCAGTGGATGACTTGTGTTTTTCCTAGCTCTACAAGTCTATGAATTTGCCAGATCCCTTTATCGGGAGTCATTTTTGGTGATTTATTGCTGATATATGTGTCTTATCAATAGGCCCTATATTTTCAACTGGGTAGGATCTCCACTGAGAGAGCCCCAGTCCATGGATACAATCTGCCTCCTTTGCCAATGTGCATTTGCTGTCCTGTGCCTCTGGGCTTGGTGCTGGCATGTGAGTTTCCCATAGCTGGAACAGCAAGAAAATATGGCACAAAAATATTTTACGAAGTTTTATTAATTTCTATACTAAACATGGCTCTTTACCAAAAGTGAGACCTGCCCTGATGTCATATATAGTGATGAACACTATACACAAGAAAAACTGCTTTATCAAAAAAAAAAGTCTTCTGTTTTATTCTATTTTTCATCTGATTAACAGTTTTATAAGATATTATATGCAATTAACATTACATAGAAAATATTTAATATTAAAAATTTTGAATAACAGCAATGGCTTCCAAATCGTCAGAATGTAATATTAACCTATGAAGTCAGTTTTGAGTACTGCAACTGTGCAGTTACTAAGTCTCCTGCGGAGCTGAAGGTAAATTGCATGATAATTGCATTTATCACCTTTGGATTTAGTTTTTCTTTCACCCTTACATAAGGGCCTTCATCTTGCCCTTGGCATTTACTACTTTAATGAATTTGTGTAACAAAGTATTATAAGGCTAAAACACAGTGAAGCTTAACTATGGAATCAGAGAGAATAATTTTTTAATAATTTTTTTTAAGAAGTGTAAATTTTACAGAATTACAGATGATCTATTCTTAGATATCATGTATTTTGTAGTGAAAGCAAGCTGTGCAAAGGGATATTTTAAAACAACATTTTTATTGAAAGCTCACAACGCAAGTAAAATATATAGTCACTTAATGTGACCTGGCTATACATCATCCCCATTTCCAGAAGGTATATAATGTTGGCATGTTAGTGATTAACAGTGATTGCTCTTAAAAGCTTTTCATTTCCTCAGGGTACCAGAGAACGTTCCCCTGTTAATGACAGTATTCTCAAGGTATTTCAAACCATGAGTTAATGTCCCTAATTATCTAAGGCAAAAAGGTAAAAGTATAGTGGATAAAATACACCTTCTGTCTATTTCTCTGGAATCATTATTTTTGAGTGTCTCATAAATAAAGGACCTTGATGTTTCTCTGCATAAAATGAGGCATGGAAAAAGAGAATATGTTATAAGGAAGTATTTTAATTGATTACTGTTATACATTTTTTCCAGGAAGAATGCCAGGTCTTCATGTACTTCTGTGTTCTAGGATGTATTACTTACATCAGAAGAGTTTTGATAGTAATATATCGTTATTCAAGTGTTTCATTTCTTTATCAGCACATGGTAATTTAAGACGTGCAAATATAAATATCTGACTATTTAGAGCTAATGAACACAAAACTCAGATTTTTTGTTTAATGTAATTACAAATGTATCAATTACTTCCAAAAATGTTGTAAAACATGTCCATGGCTGGTGACTGTTATAAATCAGTCTAAAGCAGAAGTCTTACTTAACCCAAGCTTCAAACTTCAGAAATGAAGGGTTACAAATCTTTCAGATGAGTTGGGGTTTATTTTGTTTTTAATATTTGTCTGTTTCTACTGCAAAATTTGCAGTTTCCTATTTTTGCAGTTCCCTAATCTCTTCAGAGAGTGGTTAGGTCTGGTCTCCTCAGCTCTGTGAGCAGCTTGTCTATGTGAGTTCATTTTCGTGTCACCTGCCTAGGTTTTACCAAAAACAGTTTGGGCAGCTTTGGTAGACGTTGATATAGGATGGAATTACAGTGCCTCTCATGGCTGTGCTTAAATGCTCTCCCCTGACAAAGATCATTGGCTTTTGTCTGTCCTAAGCTACCTCTCTTCTCTGGAAGACCTTCAAAAGCTGCTTGGACATGGTCCCAGGCGACCTTCTCTGGATGGCCCTGCTTGAGCAGGGGTGGTTGACCAGATGACCTCCAGAGGTCCCTGTTAACCTCAGCCATTCTGTGCTTTGTGATAATCTGCTTAACCATTCCTCTAGGGTAGAAAATCCATTGAAAGATTTGATGAAATACACACGCACACATATTTAACATTATACTGTCAAAATGTGCAAATCCGACCTCTCCGCTTTATGCTTTTCATTTGATGTTTGCCTGTCTTACCATCTCTTCAACAATATAACTATATAAAACAAAACAAAACAAAAAGATATGAATTTAAGTTTAAATTAAGGCATGAAATGAAATTGCTGTAGCTCTACTGGTATTATGCTCTAAAGAAATTAGACTAAATTTACATGCCATAGCACAGTAGCATCAGCATTTCACTGGCAGGGGCTCAAGAGACCTGTCATGCAGAGTCGGGGTCCTAAAGGCAGCATAGATAACATCACCTGGCATAGTTATTATATGTACTTTGATTAATTCAACAGAATTATGCACACATTTTTTCTGGTCCATACTTGTACATCTAATAAATTATAAAATAATTTAATAATATAAAATAAATTATAAAATAATTTTATAATATAATAATAACTTGTACATCTAATAAATTATAAAATAATTACTGCTATTTCATCACTTAATTTGTGGAATCATTGTGTAAGAGTAAAGATAGTTCTACTCTTTCAGTTAAAGTAGTTACTACTTGTTATTTTACCAGTAAACGTTACTGGTTTCAGGCACTGTTTTCCTCTCTATAAATTCTCAGATTACCTATCTCTTTACAGAATGAAAAGACAGCAACAATCTCCTTATAGAGAGCCTAAAAACCACAAGACTTTAAATAACTAAGCTGTAATACTACCAGGAGATAAAGTATCTCTAACATTAATAACCAAAATGAAAATAAAAAAAAATTAAGATACAGAAAGGATGAGACTCCATACATACTATAGTGAGAGTAGATATAATTTCATAACTGACATTTCTTTCTGAAGAACTTCAATATCTCTATATTATAATGTTTAGTGCTGTAGGTGTGTCAGCAAGTAAAGAATAAGAAAATTCACATCACTTTCTTTTTCCACAAAAAAAAAATGTGTATTTTCCACAGCCTTTCTAGTATGCACATTTTTCCTCTGTCTTTATGCAAGCATGGCAGGAGGAAACAGGTCCCATTCATGATAAAATAAAACAACTGATGAAATACAAGAAAAGCACCACTATGTCCCTCTGCCTCAGTATACTGTTTTCAACAGTGACAAATAAAGGAAAGTGTAAGGATATGGGAAGTTTAGAGTTATAAATCCCCTAAAATACTGTTCTGTCACCTGGCATTCTGCTACTGAAATATTTCCTGTGATGAAGGTTATAGCTGCATCTTTTTATTTTACATACTTTTACCAAATTTAGGTCTATACCCTAATTATGCCTTCTCTGAAAAATAATTCATGCATATTTCAAGCCTTTTTCCTTTTATTTTAATAAGATTATCTATACTATTTCTGCTATGAAAACCATTACTTCTAGATATTCATTATTTCACACATCTCAATCACATTTATTACTTAGTCGCTTCTTTTCCTAACTGAAACCTTTTTGTCCATATAAACTCTCATTGTACATAACCCATTCCAACCTGCTGACTTCCCTAAATCCTGCCCAATTCTAGGATGTCTGTTCTGAAATAGGGATGACCAGAATTTCACCCAGCTTATGTCCAGTAACTTATTATTTATGATTTCAAGTTACTTGAACGTCAGATGAGAAAGCAGCAAGTATTATTGTATTTCTGTAGTGTCAGTGATATTTCCAAAGTTTGATTTACTATATATATATTATTTTTATTTTAACAAAAATAAAAATATAAATCTTTAAAGGTATTTTCATCAATTAAAAGGCAAATTGCACTCCAAACCCAGCAAAAAATAGTTCATACAGCAGGAGCACAAGGTCTCAGATTGCATTTCTTTGTATATGTATGTACATGAAAGCTTTAGAGAGTCTCAAATTGTACTGTAGAACAGCTGATGTTTCAGAAAGCAAGTAGAGAACAACTGCAGAAAAGGACCAAAAAACATTGAAATGCCTATCTTGACAATGGATGTTTTGGTAGTAATCAAGGTCAAAATTTAAAATACAAGAGGAGATACACTAAACAAAATGTATGGAGGTGGGATAAGCACTTTCAGGTGACCTAACATCTATTATAAGGAAAAGTATGAAAGGAGAACTTATGCCTGTATTCAAAAATTTAGCCATTTTAATGACTCTATACTATCCTCAAAAAGTGATCTTAACAGAAGTCCTAAGCCTTCCCCACGCTCAAAAGGTTGTCCCTCACACTCTGGTTTTACAATGTTCTTGCACTTTTGTTGATGAATTGTTTCTCAGCTGCCATCACAGTGGGACCTCTCCATTTTGTATTTGGCTTCCTGTCATCCCATTTCGTGTAAATTGAAATTGTGATTGCTGCAGTCATTAACCTTTCAAACCAATGGCTCTGTGGCAGACCTAGTACAAGTGGTACTTCACAATAAATTGCACAGACTATCAAGCATGCACTCAACATGTGGTCCTTCTTTCTCTTTTGTCCATTGATAGGTCTCTCACAGTTTTAAAAATGTCCCTGAGCTATGGCACATTTCCATTTTAAAAATACTTAGGAAATGCTTTTGTTGCACAAAAGATGCTCCTGTTCTAAACCTAAATGTTAATGATCTTTTAATTTTGGTTGATTATTCTCATCAAAAAATCTGTAGAACATTGCGTTGGGAAACTATTAGGCTTTCCTGGATGTGAAAAGATATTTTGATGAACATTTATCTTACCCAGCTGTATATCAGAGAAAGTATAAATTGTAATTTTAAATGCATAAAAATGTTCCTGAATACATACCGTAGCTTTAAACAGGCAGCTCTATATTTGTGACATTCATTGGGAAAACAGTATTTCTAAGGTACTCTTCTTTCTTATTACTGTTAGTAAATGAGGCAAACGAGAGTAAGAAAATAGCTCTGATAATGTTACACTCAAAGATGGGTTACTCCCATCATACTACGCATCAATGTAAAGATACTTAAATGCATAACTCAAAATATGCTAATTTATTCAAAGATTTTTCAATTTCAATTAGCATTGTAATACTGTGTGTTGCATTGATGACTCTCAGACAGCTTAATGACAGCTCATTTTTTAGGTTGTAACACTCATTTATTGATTGTGTAGAGCATTCAAGAGTTTGTGTGATAAGGTATAGCTATTCTCATTGACCTTTTCAGAAAAAAATCCTTCTCTTTGTTTGTTCATCTGCTAGCATCTTAGAAAAAATAAGTGAGAAAAAGCACTTTTTAAATGTAATAAAGTATATTTCCAACCTATTGAGGAGGAAATAAAAGCATAAGGTTCATGTCCTCTGAGGTTAACCATCTAAGGTTAACCATCTAATGTATATGTAAATACCCAACTGTAAAAATATTTATAGGATATTTTTCATAAGTTTGACTAGGTGACCGTCACAGGCCTCTTCCAGTGAGCAATTCTATCAGTTTGTGATCTGAACTGCCCACATTCATGTTGGATGAACTGAACATAACTGGAACTCACTTGGTAAAAAAGGAAGTATGACAAAAGTGTCCAATGCAGAGACGACTTCTATCTTTATAGCTATTCTGTTTGCACATAGAGCTCTGCTCTATGACTAATGGAGAAGTACACTTCTGTCTTCCACTTTTGTCTTGAAGATTCCAAGATAATCAATGTCTTGATTAGAATTGATTTTATACAAATGAAAAAAGAAGCTGATAGGTGTTCTGCTGTAAGAGAAAAGTGGTGGGGGGGGACCGATGTACAAAGTTTGAAAACCTGGATGATGAATCAAACAGATTTGGGATGTCCATTCTATTTTCCTTGCTTCTTTAATTAGCATTTGTCACCTGTTCAAAAGCATAACATGGGGGAAAAGGCAACATAATCATCTTATCATAAAATCACAAAATATTTTGGGTTGGAAGGGACCTTAAAGATCATCTAATTCCAACCCCACTTCTACGGGCAGGCACACCTTCCACAAGATCAAGCTGCCCAAAGCCCCATCCAACCTGGCCTTGAACACTGAAACAGAAGATTTCACACAAGGTGCAACAGTTTAGCTTGGATCAGTTATCTCTGAGTCATGAATTTCCCGTCTCACAGAGGCAATAGGATGTCTTCATTTCATTGTGATCCCATTCAGTTGTACACTGAATTCATGTGCTTGTACTGTAATGAATTAATGTGGATTCAAGATCAAAACAGCCAAAGAGAGAGAGTGTAAAAAAAAAAAAAAAGAGTATGAGGGATGAGGACACTAGTACAAAAGAATATTGCCCCTCACATTGGTTCTCCAGAGCTTGTTGCCCTTAAAGATGAAGTGGCTTAGAGCTTAAACACACTTTTCAGCCTCCCCCCACTGAGTCCTATGAAAGGAATGATTTCATCTCACCACCAGCAGCCAGTGTACTTTCAGAGAGACAGCCATCTTGTACCACTGGGTAACTGCCCAAAACTTGTCCATTGTGCCGAAACTTTTTGTAGAGGTGCTGATGCCTCTTTACAAACAACAGCACTGTGGACACGAAGAGGGTGTATATGCAAAGGAACACCAACAACTCCTCTTTTCAAGTAGACCCAGTGATGACATCTGGAAGGTAGGTTTGTGTCTCATGCTTTTAACAAATTTAACAGCATTGTTAAATTTGTTATATAGGAACACCAATAAAACATAATAAAATAAAGGAAGTTCTGAATCTTACTATAAAACCAGATAGTAATAATTCAAACTGAAAATTAATATCTACCCCTGTTAGAAAACTACCGTGTCTTGCTCAGCTGGAAAAATCTAAATAGTAGACAGCAGCATAATGAAACTCCAAGGAAGTAAACTTACAAGCTGGATAGCATGTCTGCTGTCATGAAACAGTTCTGTAAATTATCTTTTTCTATCCAGAGATAGTTATTGAAGATGTCTATAATGCTCATAGCCCTTTTTATTTATTTATTTATTTATTTATTTATTTGTCTTTACTAGCATTGTTATTTACCAGTTGTGGCTTCAGATCATTTGTTTTCTCAGTTTTAGATGACTGAAGAAAGACTTAAAAAAAATAATAATAACTTGCCAGGGTAGAAGTTTGCAATTATGTTTTGAAAGCACTGGCATTCATACTAGTGCTTTATAGGGAACTTTTTTATATTTCAAACAAGGTTGTGTGAAAATCTTTTAACAAACTCAGCAATAAGTAATGCCTACATTTGTTTTATATTTCCTTCAAGAGTTAGGAGAAACTAGAAACTCTTCAAATATGAGTACAAATAATTTGGAGGTAGAATTTGACAGACCAAGTGTATAGATGTCAGTCATCACAGATTTACAGACCTTAATGCGTTCAGTGGAGATACTCATTTCAATTAGTCTCACAGTTGCTGGCAGAGACTGAAATCTTCTTTTTGAAAGTTAGTAATGAACTCAGTCCCTACACTTCTATTCATCTCATGACTTACTGCTGTTCATGGAGATACTTCATGTTGTGTTCACTAGGGAAAAACTGTCATCTAGCACAGCAAAGACTGTCTTCATAATAGTGATTGCTTACTTCTGAGTTATCTCTGAAAAATGTAGGTCCTAAGTCGCTAATAAAACATGTAAAAAGAGCATGATTTTAAACGCCCAATATCAGTAGCAATGCAGAGTTCGGAATGCCTCTAAAGTTCTTCTTTATTCCAAACAAGAGTCTTTTTTAATATATTTTTGTGGGATCATATTGCTCTGTGTGCTTCACACACACACACACACACACACACACACACACCCCTCCTATTTGAAACTGGCAATACCCTTTCCTGTGGCTGAGTGCTCTGGTGTGATCTTAATGGAGCTCACCATAAGGCGTAACATCGGTCATGCCAGGCTGACACTTTATGTGCAGTATATACCTTCTGCTCTGCTAGCCAGCTGCTTAACAAAAACCAGCTACCAGCAAAGCTTTTTTTCTGCCACAGGGCTTTCATGTGGATCCGAAGAATATAAATGTTTATGTACCAGAATATGACCAGCAAAATATCTTTTGGCTACAGCTCACTGCAACTACTTTTTGCTGCATCTGGACTGTGATACAAAGCTTGTTACTTGAGTTACACAAAGTTATTGGATTATTGTTTCTGCATCATCACTAACGTTAGAGATGTAAAATTTGGTGCAATGCACCAGTGAGAATGTTGTCATTTAAAAATGCAGCAAGGAGACACCTCTTATTCTTGTTTCTTCTACCTGTCCCCTTTTCTTCATGAAGGGGGATGAGTAGTAACTGTAACAGCTACAAACAAAGTTTTAGTGAACGCATTTTTCAGCTGAGAAAACAGCGTTCAAAAGTCTCTATTCAAATTTCTTGCTACTGATTTTCATCTTTGCAAAGAGTTTTTTTTATATAAAACAAGATAATTCAGTATTAAATCCTGTACCAAGTTATTTCCCTGTTAAAATGTAATTCAGGGACTCTGATTGGACACAAATATTTTAAATGAGCATGCTAAGCCTGTAAAATAAGAGAACAGGGAATAAATACATGTTCTGGTGATACTTCTGGATGGTGCAGTTCAAATATTTGGGTCCTGATTACTTCAAAACTTTACAGATAATTTAATTAATTAATTAATTTATTTATTTATTTATTGTACTGAACTCATGGATCTGTTCTGTGTGCCAGGAATTTCCAAATAATTTTGAATCTTTATCATTTTTGCCTGTTTAAATTCCTGGTCAATTTTTACCAAATCAACAATGTCTAGTCTTTGCCGGAAAGCACTGAAACCTTCACAAGCACGAGTCTTTTTTTTTTTTTTCCACAGAAGTAATTTTTTATAAGAAATTCAAAAAACAATTTTTTGATCTACATCTGTCCTAAAAATAGACAGGGATAAATCTTCAAGTAAAACAGTAAATCACAAATGCCAAAGCATCAGGGTCAAGTTCTGTAGTGCCATGGAAGAATATCACACGTCATGGAGCAACCTGCCTCTGCATTTGAGGGAAAGTCTGAAATCCAGTTTCTAGCAGATCCAACATTATTTAGATCAGCTGTACATGTGTGTGGATTATATTATCAGATTATGTGAATGATTCTGATGTTAACTTTCAAGAAAGGGAATTTATTCAACCCAATCAATTCCATTGTGAAATATAGTTAAAAAAACTTTGGATACGATGAGTGTAACAGAAGAAATAGGAACCAATAACGCAGAAGACAGAGTGATTCAGTAAACACAGCATGAAGCTACAAATCTAAAAACACTAGCATTTTGGCTCTCCAGCTGGCTTATTAACTGCCATGCACCTTTAAAACCCTAACTACCACACTAAAAAGCCTTCTGGGTTGCAAGAGCACATTATACTAGTACTTCACTGCTTGCATGGGCTCCACATTGACAACTGGCTAATTTAATGTCTCTGCTCTGACAGCCAAAACCTTTCAGTGTCCCTGGCTATCTGAGAGATTGCTTCTCAGCCTTTGATTAAAACTTCCTCAAACACACCCTGGGAACGAAGTGGGGAGCAGCAGTAGGGAGGCTGTTGACTGTGGGAAACTGAACTTTCCCAGGAGCTGGAGACAGCAAAGTTCATCCTTACAGGAGAAAAAAATGAAGGCTGAATTCCTCTGCATTAAGGGTGAAATGTGTGTTCTGTGGGCGGTATATTTGAGCAATGAACACTCTCCATGATCAAGCTCCATATCTATCAACTGGAAACAACAGTAATCTCATGTCTGAAAAAAACAACTGATCTAGGAAACACTCCATGTGGTATTTCTAATGGTGATTTACTTGCTCCATTTACCATCTCCAACATGCACCACCATTACTGTGGCCTCACAAAAAACGTGTCAAGAATAATTTTTATAAGTGAACCTGCAGTAGTTGGATATAACAATATTTGTCCTTGGTCAGCTATTTACCAGCAGTTGTAGATATCAACAGGTACATGATTGTGCTTGAGATCATACTTATCAGCAGCAACCACTGGACCTAGGTGAACAGGAAATGTACTGTCCAGGCTACTGAGCTTTGGATCAATATGCAGCTTTTGCATATTTGGATCAATATGCAGCTTTGGACCTTATTGCAGCTTTTCAATATTTAAAGGGGGCTTATAAAAAATATGGAAAGCAAATTTTTGCTCAGGCAGACAATGAGAGGACAAGGGGTAACAGTTTTAAACTAAAAGAGGGGAGATTTAGATTAGATGATAGGAGGAAATTCTTCACTCAGAAGGTGCTGAGGCACTAGAACAGGTTGCTCAGAGAAGCTGTGGATGCCCTCTCCCTGGAGGTGTTCAAAACCAGATTGGATGAGGCCCTGGGCAATCTGGTCTAGTGTTTGGCATCCTTGCCCATGGCAGGAGGGTTGGAACTAGATGAGCTTTAGGGTCCCTTCCAGCCCAAGCCATTCTATGCTTCCATGATTCTATGAAATCCAGGTTCAATATATAACTTCTGTATTATCCCATTGAACAATCCAGTTCACCTCACTATTTTTTTTTTCCCACCTCTTTCCAAAGTTTCTAGGGCAAAAGCTCTTAGTGTTTCTCCAGATCCAGAATAATGAGCCGTCAGTAAAAATCACAGCAAAGTGGGTGATTCATTACTGTTAATGAATTTTTAAACCAGCAATGCTTGTTACTTTCCTCCAGAACAAGACAGAAAAGGAGAGTGGCACAGCATAAAACAACAGAGATATTCAAGCAAACGCAAAATTAAATTCATCTTGACACCAAAGAGTAATGAAAGATTTGATTAGCTGCTTTTAACAACCCCTACAGATAGTTCTGGATACTTGTAACATTTAGCTCCGGAATTTATAATTTTATTCTTCTAGAATAAAAAACCTGCCTCTTTTAAAGTCAATGGCAAATCTTCATTGACTTTAATGGAATATGCCTAGATGTGATGAAGATTGTATTTTATTTTTTTTTTAATTTCTACATGTGTTTTTCACTATAAGAATATCTTCTCAGGGACTCCAGAGCTGTAGATAGAAAAGTGGCTGTTACGGTTTCTTTCAGCTGATTTGTTCTTCACTGCTTTATCTGTCTGTGATGAAAAGAACCCCACATTCTTTCAGTCTGTCAGACAACCATAATTTAGTGGTAATTGGCTCTAAAATCTTCCAGTCTAGTCCCAGAGGAAGATATGCCCATGAGGCAACACCCACATGTAGTCTAATTCTATTTTATTTTATTTTTTACCAGTAGATTAACAAGTACCTGTCCCTGTTGCTCCTTGCTGGATAAAATATGATCCTTGTACTGGTTTCTTCAGAATAATTTTTTCTTTCATGACAGACTACACATCAAGATATTGCCTCAGTTCAAGTGGGAGCATGCTGGGCTTTTTCAGAGTTCTCAGTTATTAAACAGAGGACCTGCAAACAAGATGCCTTCTGCATTCAGATTGCCTTGGAGCAGCAGCTTTTGGCAAACCTCAGGGCCCTCTATGAAGTTTTCCTCTGTCTCCCAGCTGAGATCTAATTAGGATCCTAACACTGAAACCCGTCTCTTTTCAATTACTGTAACGGTTTCACCACTAAACACACCATGAACTGGCTATAAGCTTATGCTCAGGGATCAATTATTTTTTCTTTCTTATCTTTAAGAAGTATAGTTCTTCAGATTTGACTTTCATAATCGTCCCTCAGACTTGATCAAATAACAACACTGAATTTGATTTCCAAAAACTCCATTGCATTTCCAGTACTGTTGAAAAAATGAAATCAAGTCATACAGCATCTGCTCCACTGCACCAAAGATGTAGATGTAGTACTATCCCTTGTAATGGAGCCCAAGCTGTAGTCTTTTTTTTAATTTTTTTTTTATTTAAATTTTGTTCTGCAGAACAACTGCGGAAGCTGCAGCTATGAAACAGAGAAAAGTTTTATGGTTTTAAGTGCCTTAAACTTGGCAGGTTTTGCAAGAAGTTTTTATGCCAAACAATTTCATCCTCAATGGATCTCCTAAAGGACTGATACCACTATGAGAAATGAAATCTCTCTTAGGCGTACCCTGTATAACACATAACTCTTTTTCAGATGTGTCTGATTCTCCAGTTATCTTTTTCCTTTGTCTGTTCTAACTGGAACATCTTCAGCTTCTTTTATATTTTTCTAAGCTGTTCGTTTTCACAAAAATATCCCAGCAAATATCCATCACCATTTATTTAGGTTTATCTCAGCATTCAATTCCAGTGATGTGACTTACTTGACAAATTTTAGAAAGGCTACCAAAAAAAATATGTATCAAGTATCTAACTATGAGACAGTGGAGTCTTCAGAACAATCTAAAGGAGATTGATTTATGTAACTTAGATTTTTTGCTGTGCTAAAAGATGTTATTAGTTTATATTTCTGACTAAACTTTAAATTGCATTCTGATGGTTTTCTCATGTCTTTTACTGAATTATAGAAACAACACTCATCTGTAAGTAGCAATGCTACATCTTTCCCTGTCTTATGGAGCTTTTCATTCCTCCTTCTCAAAGGCGTTTAGATTCATGTCCCAAAGCCTTGCCATGAAGCCTACCCTGGTCCTTCTATGATTACCATGAACAGCACTACTCTACTAATCAGGTTTCTTCTCCATACTCTGGGGATGACCTCTTTGGGTAACAGAATAAAGGAAATGTAGGTGTGGTGTGCGGCAGGTTGGACAAGTGCACATTGTGACATTTTGTGACATGGAACACATGGCAGACATTGAATGCCAAAAAGCCTCCAGGACAAGGTACAATGCCCTCACATTGTGAATTTGGAAGAAGCATTTCTTTCTATGGATATAGGAAGAAATTTCCTATATATATAGGAAGGAATATATATAGGAATATATATATATTTTTTCCTTTATATGGATCTCAAACACAGAAGCTTCACATATTTCACTGCCCTTCGATAGTGTCTGATTTTCACCACTGTACTTGGTGAATCAGGTCTTATTTATGCCAACTTCAAGATCAGTTTTGTAAACATTTATGTAGGTAAGCAATTCTGTTCTTATGTTTGTAATGCTGAGGCTCTTCTGCAAGAAGGTGTTGGTAGCAGAGAAAGCAAAAACCTTTGTTAAAGGATAAATGTATTACTATATGTAATATAAATAATGAATACAATGTTTGATTTCCAGTTCCTAACCTACTCCCCCTTGACTTTCATGCTCTTTGCCGTTTCTGCAAGCTGACAGGATTCTGTAGGGGCTGAAATTCCTCAGTGTTTTTCATCATAGCTAGCACTAACCAAATATTGATCTGTCTGCCTTTACCACTGCATGTCTTTAAAAGAAGAAAAGAACTACCACTCTGAAAAATACTGAAATAATATGAATTGGGAGCCAAATGTCTTGCATGCAGATGTGTCGCAGGAATGCAAAACCCAGTGTTCTTATTTCATGATTAAAACAGTGTCAGCACTTAGTATCAGCCACTGACTCTAAAAAAGAAACAACAACAAAAACAGAGTTTTAAACAAAATATAGTTCTAACCCCAACATACTGAGGTTGCTTCATAAATATTTTGTGCTAAATTCAGGCTTTCTCATTTTCAGTAATGATTATAAAATATTAGTAACGATGATAGATTGTGCTAGTCTGCCAACATGAGAGCATCAGACCCTTTAGCAGAAAGCTGTTTGTACAGATTCATCCTCCATGCATTTTCCAATCTCTAAGACTACAAGGAGCACCAACAAAAGCATCAACTGAGCTCCCAAATTCTATCTAAATTCTATTCTCTCTCTCTCATGTAAGAAACATAAAATAATGGCCTCCATGGTTTCAAAGTAGGGAAGTGGTCTATACTTAGACAACTGGTAGGAACTGGTAGGGACTCTTCATCCCATTCAAGTATATTACTTGACAAGGTTTAAGGGAGTGCAACCTGGGCAACTAGCATTGGCTGGTAAGAGACTATTTCTCCTGCTCTCACCTGAGAACTCAGCTGATTTGAAGGGACTTGATAAAACTTCTCACACGAGAATGAATGAAACCCAGTGCCAGGCTAAATACAGCTTGTCCCAAGAGTGTAAGTACTTTGTCTTTGCCAAGTGTTTACAACAAACTGCGCCACTCAGTATATGAAGCATGGGTTCTGCTATATTTAATTTAATTATAGCTCCTGCCTATGTGTGAAGTCGGGATTGCAAAATGCCCTCCTGTAGTGACAAGCAAGGACAGAAACAGTAAGCACCTTTCAGATGCCAGGGACTCATCTATAAAGTTTTGGTGTGTCAGGCTTTGGGGTGAGCTTTTAAGTTCAAAGCTTTAGTCGTGTTGTTTACTGTTGTTTTACTGCCAGTGCTAATAATAGGAAACTAAAAATTACAGTGGGTAGCAGGCACCGCTAAATAAAGAGCTGCACTGATTAAAAGCTCTGCTGGCATCTAGCCCACTGCATGGGAGAAGCAGCCAAAGCGTTGATTGTTATTTACAGTGTGAAGTCACACATGCTGGATGTGAGCCAGTTCCTCCATTTCTGCTTGTTTTCCTCTGGAACTGCCATAGTAAGCAGGGGGTGGGGAGAGGCCTGTGTTTGTTAAAGTATACTTCAGAGGGCGCCTCAGACCCTCGTACATCTTTGCTGTGCCATTGGGAAGCATTATCATAATTCATATGCAGATGGCTAAATTCAAACAAGAGGCATTGAGTTTTACCTGATGAGAACAGGTAAACACAGTTCTTGAACACAGTTCTTACATGTATTTCATCAATGGATGTCAACGGAGACTGATCTGATCAGTCAGATCATATTGGATGCTCTCAAGTCCACTGGTGTCCATGAGTTGTAGGTTGTTTCTACTGAGCAACAGGTTTGCAGCATACAGGAAAGAAAAGGTAATTCAACAACCTGTGATGATATCCCCATGAGCCATTAGCTAAATTCTACTGCACGTTAGATCAGGGAGGAAAAATCGAAAGGAAGGATATCCCTTTAGACTCAATAATCAGGGCACTCCATTTGGGAATGACTCCTGGATTCCAGCTCCTCCTGCAAAAACTGCTTATGCTTTATACCTGTAACCATAAATGGGCAAATTCACAGGAAGGATTTAGAGCAGGGATCATGACAAAAGACTGAGGTAACCATCCCTTAACCATTTCACACACAAAAAACCACCCTTTTCTATTTCATCAACACATTTCAGCATTCATCGCTGTTTGTCCATGATATAGCATTTTTCTATATGGTTGCACTGAAGTTATTTTCAAAAATGTAAAACAAGAATTGTTTCAATAAAGGAAAGGAGCTGTGAAGGCACTTTTTTTTTTTTTTATAGCCTACATCTGAGAAAAATAAGATGAGAAATCTAATCAGAAAAAAAAAAAAAGAAAAAAAAAGAAAAAAGAAACTCAACCAAGAGCTAATTCAGTTTCAATAGGCAGGAGGTTGAATTAATAGCTGTCCCCTTCCTGATAACACAAAAAGTGGAAGTGATAATTGGAATTAAAAACACCAGTGGTTTTCAATGTAATTGAATTGAGCACAAGTTATTCATTAGAGAAAATGAGTGAAAATCCATTACGCTAGAGATAGGTCATTACAAACATACTCATTCATATATATAACATATTGTTGTACATACTGGGGATAATATTCCACCGATGAAAAGAATAATAATTCTGCCCTTAGAATTATTTTTTTCATAAGTGTAATTTCAGGAAGTGTAATAAAGAATGACTTGGAAAAAAAAAAAAAAAGCCACAGAACACCTTGTGTTTTAGACTTGTAAAATTCCTATTTTCTGAGAATCTTCATCTGTATTACACATATTAATGTACCGGGTCTTTCAGCACTCCTACAAAGCAGGAAAGGCTTCAATTAATCTTCAATTTACTCCAGGAAGCATTTTGAGAACAAATATTATATGAAATTCCTTCAGCTATAACAGTGTTTTAACTACACTTTGTCCTACAATTTGTATGTGTTTTACTTTAAATAGACATAGTGCAATTAGGAAATACGAATTATGCTAAATTGGGAAAAAGTCCTTGAATTAGTCCATGTCTGGTATTTCTGGCATACCCAGACACACACTATCTTGACAGTTTTTTGTTTATCAGTAATAATAATATTAATAATTCATTCATTAAAATAAATATAATTTTAAAATGTTAGAACAGCTAGCAAAATATTTTAATTATTCAATGAAATATGAAAAGTGATTAGAGTAAATATTCTGAGTTGTTTAAAGAATTATTTTCTCTGAGAAAATTAACTGATGCTCTGTTTATGGGTAACTGGCATGAATAAGAAGACACGTATCTGTTGGCTTGAGTAGCTGGTAAGCCAGCTATTAAACCAGTGTAAGAGGATTTAAAACTACAGAGGGGACTTCCTTGTCTGGCAGAAGGAAGGAAATGACACTTTCTTATTTATACTGAGGGTCTTTTTTGTCTTTAGTATGAGATACTATTTATACAACTTGGCAGTCTCAGCTGTATGGTTTCACCTGCACAGATCACCCCCAGAAAAACAAAACAAAACAAAAAGCACAAACAAACAAAAACACTATTTCTTTGCGCCTGTGTGGTTGCCACAACCAATGAGGAAGCCTCCAACACGTGTTCATTCTCTGCTACTACCCCTTTTGCTGCAGCCTACCTCTGCTCATCTCTCCCTTTCAAGTAAGCAGGTATACAGTCTTTGTTTGCTGTCACTGTCCATGGCAATGACTTGGAAAGCAAACAGCCTTTTCTGCTTTCGTATAGAAAAGCTTTTTCTACAATAATAGATAGTACTTAAACAGTTTTGTATGTAGGTTAGCAGCAAGTGCTGGAGTTCTGTGTTCCCTGGAGTATAAGTGTTGTCAGATGTCAGAAAAACACCTTTTATTTTTATTTATTTATTTATTTATTTTCCCCTTGGTAGTTAACAGTATTTCCCTAAAGAACTTTTTGGAAGAAAGGCATCTGAGGTCTGGACTTATTCCATCATATCATAGACCTGACCAGACCCTAAAATGATAGCTGTAAAAATAGAATAAAAACAATTCTCATCCTTTGTGAGGAATTTGAGATGTCATCCTGCCTATCACCCCCAGTCCTTTGACCATCTGGGTTTTATAGTAGGGAAATAGCAAAACTCAAGAGAAACACAGGGGATGGGGGAAAAATATAATTGCCTGATCAAAAGAACCAAAGTAGGTATCTCTTCTATAGTCAGTGCAATTATCTCATACACATGTTGATTTCCTAAAATCTTCCTCAAAGCTCCCATTTGATGTGGAAGTGTTGAATGATAAATCAATACAAAGGAAATTAGATGTCATTCATCTAATTTCAAAAAGAGGAGCCAAAATACTGACAATACTGCACTTCAGAAGACTCTGGTTCAAAGAAGCTGTTTCAGAGAAATGATGCTCTATAATAGATTAGAAAGACAGGGTTTCTTTTAATCCATAGGAGAAGTAACCCCTTGAAATGTTACTAACCCTTAATGGACAATACTTTGCTTATAGTTCAATCTCCATGAATTCGTTTCTCTCTCTTAGAGGTATCTGACTGTGGCACAAAAACTGCTGCTCCCCTCACCCCACTTTATTTTTTTCTGTTACCGCTTCTTCTAGAAGTAATTAGAAGGAAAAAAAAAAAGCCATAAATATGATTGTCTGAGATATTTTAAATCTGTATTAAAAAGAAAAGAAAAAGGTCTTCTGAACTATCTAATTATTCCCAGGTTAATTTTCACAGCCTTAATTTCCAGTGGTTTATTCAGCCACATTTCAAATATTTCAAGAGAGGTTTTCTCTGAAATTACTTTTTTTTTTTTTTTGAGGCTGCTTCATAGGCTAGTGCATAACAACGCTTTTAAGTATATCTTTTGAGATATTTTTCAGACTGCATTTGCTTTTCCTTTAATGAAATCAAGCCTTTCTTTCCCCCAAAACCTCATTTTGTTTGTACCATCTGCTTTGAAGTCCTTCTAAAATCATTTCATTTATGTTAGATGCTGATGTTTTTCTTCCTGCTCTTGGTGTTTCTCCTATGGTGCCCAATAATGTGATCTGAACTCCAGTAATGCCTCCCAGCCCATTTGTCACAAAGATCACTTCTTCTATGTTTGGCCTGTTTACTGAAAAAAAAATAGTATCAAAATTGAACCCTGTATTCTAAGAATACTTTCAGGACATAAAGTTAATCACACAAGCAGTCATTTAAAAATAAATAGACAATGAAATTTATTCCTGGTAAATATGTAAATAATGAAATAGATTTATATTTATTATAGATAAATTAGTTACAAAATTGCTTTTTTGTTTGCTTAAATGACAATAAATTAGAAACTTATTTTTTCACAGCACAGAATTTTAGGGGTGGTTAAAACTAACTTAGCCCAATTGGCATTAGGTAAACAGATCTTTAAAGCTAAAGGTATTCCAAAGTAAAATCAGTACAGTACCGATGTATAGAATATGAATAACACATATTGAATTATATAAGCATATTAAATAAAACACATGGAAGAATTACATTTGTTAAGTGAAAAATATCAGGCCAGATTCCACAGCCTGAGAGAGAAGAGGCTGTTACCTCTCCATGTCTCCAGATCCAACCAACAGCAAGGCTGAAGAAGTACATGCCCATAGAGCACATGCAGACACCACAAATATACATATATACATGGCTGGCCACACAGATCATGAGCAGACACCCAGAGCAGCCACACAAACACAGGCAGTACCAACAGCTTCATCCTGCTCCCCGCTCTGTCTGAGCAGGGAGCTCAGCTCATATATATAGGCACATATTTATGTATGCTGCAGCAGCTGGGCTCAGGCACTGCCATTGTGCTCCTTGTGCTCCTTTGTGGGTGTGCTTTTACAAACATAAGCTAACAAATTCAGCATACAGCCAGGAGCAAGATGCTTACAAAATATAAACAATTTTGTTAAGTATAAACAAGTTTAGTCTAGCTTGCATTTGTGTGTCCTACTCTGCTTGAAGTACATTCAATTTCCTGCAGACACGACTAAATCATTTTATGTCATATCAGCTGGATGTTAGCTAAATTTCAAATAAGCAAGGAATAGTAAAATTGTAAAAATCCAGTTCCTGCAGTAGCCCTAGAGAAATAAGCAGAAATAAGTGGACATTGAATTCTCTTCTTCCTGTGTCAGCAGGCTATGGGATTGCTTAGACTAACTTAATATATAAGCTTCTCCTAACTAACATCTACATGCATGTGTAGCTTCACTGCCATTATTTGCAATTAAACACCTAACATAACACCTAGTCAAAATAAAAACCTATTTTCATTGGTAGCATGCATTCTTATTTAGACATTAAAGAAAACTATTCAAAGATGATAAGAGTAACTATTTTTTCTATATTGCATTTGCTTGCCAAATTAATATCAACCCTCTTTCATGGCCTACAACCATTGCAGCTACTGAGAGAGCACTGGGTTTTCCTGTTTGCCACAGGAATTGGCCATAACAATGTAACATTCTGCTCTTGCTTGCATTCCCTCAGACTGGCAATCCTGAATGCACCTGTTCTGTGGGTTTGTTGGTTTGTTTTGTTGTTATTTGGGGTTTGTTTGTTTTGTTTCCTTTTCCAGAAAAGGGTTCTCTCTCTGCATACTTTTCCTAGGTTATATTACAGAAACAGCACATGGCAAGTTTTGAAACAAAGTAGGAATACAGAATATTACACAAGATATTCTTTAATGCTTTTCACAGAATGTGTTTGCTCTTAAAAGGGAAATGGGATTTTGGTAGTTTGACCAAAAACTTGCATTTGATACCTTCTCTTTTTGATTTTGCACTGTTATGTCTGAAAAATGGGGTAATGTTTGGTGATAACACACTTAAAGTCTATGAAGGAGCTGATGAAAGGGAAGAGAACATAAGCTGGAGATTGTGAGAAGTGGGGATTCCGATGGGACTTGATAGACCTTCCACGAATCAGAGAATATGTGAAAGAGAGCTTGGCGCATCCTATTGCAAGGGTAAAGAGAAAAGAGGAACTGAGAGACAGCAAGCCAGGAAAAACTCTCCCTGTAGATTGGAGGGCGATGAATGCAGAAACTAACAGGGACAGGTTCCATCATTCGACAGGGCTGAGTTGAATGGACAGCTGCATCTGGGGGAAAAAACAAAAAACAAATCAAAACAACTGTGGTCACTGTGTGCACCCTGTTTTGGAGGTAAACTGTGATATTACAATAATCAGCAGGCACTCAAAGGAGTCTTTTGAAATAAGCTGTAGTGTTTTGCAGCTGTAGGCAGGAAAATTAAACACCTCAGAAACTTTGACATTGAAATTACCATCTTGATGCCATTGTTGCTCTTTCGCTTTTATGTTGCTTCCAGTTTTTGTTTTTATTCTGACACTTTAACTTCGTGCAGTAGAAGTTTACCACCCCTGCTCAGCCAATTATCCCATCTAAACATGAGATATATGCATTTCTAATGATCCAGCAGCTTAATCATTACAGCACTTAGAATCCCATTAGTCATTTCAACAAACTCAAAAAACATTTTTTTTAAAATGTGACACTGCTTGCTTGAGATAACTTTTTCTATTTTTCTTTGCTCCTTCCACCCTCACCCTTCTGCTTTGTAACCGCTCGCCCTTCTGGCTGTTGGGTATTCGGCTTTACTTTTCACATGGTCCCATTGCTACAGAGCTGTTACCTAAATAGCAGCAGTCGGGAGCGAGACCACTATTAACTGACGTGAGTTGGCAAAATACATAGAGGCTATTGAGGGTCAGAGATTCAGATTAAGGTTTTGAAAGAGGCAGTTGGTAAGATTTATAAGGCTCATTCTTTTTGGATCTGGCCTCATATCTGTGCTACAAATACCTGTTTGGCTCAACTGCCGAAGCATAATACCTGATACACACAGCCATTCTAGCAAAAGTCTTTAATGTGGATGTAGTGTTAATAGCAATGTGTGTCAGGATGTGAAGAGGCCGTTCCACAGTGAGATTTATCTGTTTTTTTTTTCCTCTTAGTTCCAAGGCATAGTGAGACTATGTTAGATGTCTTTCACCAAAGTCCCTATCATTTCGATCCCTGGAGGCACTGTTTGTAACCTTAGTTCCTTATGTGTGCTACTTTTGGCACACATTTTATTTCACAGGAGGAACACGACAGGAGTAATTTGTGCATTGAGTGTCAGTGGGCTTGTTCCAAATAATTTATATAGTACTAAATTTTCTAGTCAATGAATTTGCAGATCATTTGAGTTCTTTTGTGGTTAAATTTTCCATAAGCCTAGAAAAAACACTGTAAATTTCAGGTATAAATTTGCTGATATAACATATGAGCATAGCAACACTAAGAAAAAATGTTTCTATTAGATATGACACTGACTAATGGTTTGCTGATAATTTTACTGAGTAATTTTACCACATAGCTGTTGATGTCTTCCCATGGGAAGTCAAGTATACAACAATGGGCATTGGATAAACACCAAATAGATACATTTTTTTTTCTGAATAAAACCAGGTGTTTAATCCAAAAGCAAAATTGTATGTCTAAGTGGGAGAAATTAATTTAGTATTGCAGCTCTTATGAATTGTACAATTATCATATGGCTCAATTTTCTGCAAATATGAAAGACATAAGAAGGCCTATGCTTCAATCACAACAAACATAAAAATACAGCAAATTTAAATGAACTTCAGGGATGCAGCTTTGGAAGCAGAGAGTGCACACAAAAGCTCTGCCAAGGCTGTTCAACAGCACAAATTCTCACTGAAATTAGGGGCTATCTCAAACATCACCACAGTTCAGTGTACAAGAAGCGTGAAAAAGTTTGTCCTAACGTCCAGTTAGGACAACAAAACTCATAAAACTCAGACTGTGGCCACTGTTAAATTGTCTGCCCCTACCAGCTGTTTGGCTGTTTATCTGTTACTGCCTTTCAGGTAAGCTGCTACTAGCTCATAGCTCATCCCTTAGTGTTGACCTAGACTAAGCAAGCCCAGCTCTCTCAACTTCTTCTTATTGGCCACGTGCCCTCCATCCTGATAGCCTTTGTGACCTTCTGCTAAACCCTCTTCAGTTTCTCCACATCCCTGGGAGGGACCCGAGCCTGTGCTCCTTACTGTGCCAAGCAGAGACCCTAGCACCCTCAGCCTGCTGGCTATGGCCCATTGGTTGGTTTGTCTTATTTGGCTCATACTCAACTTGACATCCACTATCACCCCACATCCTTTTTGGCAGGGTTGACATTCAGCCAGTCGCTTCACAGCTTGCACCAGCACAAGGGAGTATTTCTTCCCAGATGTAAAGCACTGCGATTCAGGTTGAACTTCATGAGGTGAATATTTGCCTGGATTTCATTATTAATTTGACCTACATTATGTTATTAAATGAAGGCAATTTTTTAAATTTTCATGATGATTTGATCAATGTCCTACTATATTTGAATGCAAAATTCAGAACTGGCCTGAACTATGAAAAGCCACTGTGGGTCTGGGTTGTGGGGGTTTTGCTAAAATTAGCTTTAAAACATATGCATGTTATTTCAGAATTATATATATGATTTTCCATTATATTATGTGCTCATGGTAAATTTAAATTTTCAGTCAGAATAGGTATACATGCAAAAAAGAGAAAATATTGTTAGTCAGAGATAATTAAATCAATAGACGTGAATGTTTATCTGAAATGAAGCAGAACAAACACTGACAGCAGATAAAGCATGGGATGCAGAAGTTGACATGCAATAACCTATAAATAAAATATACGTAAAATTGCCAAAGCTCCTAATACAGCTTCATCCATCATACATTGTTTATTTTACAGACAAAACTCTGAGCCTTGTGTTTTTTATTTTATTTTATTTTTCCCTTCATTCTTGTTCCTACACTTCTCTGTTTCCCCTTTTTTGTCTTTTTGGGTTTGCCTCTTGTCTAAAAAGGGTGTTGATTAGGTGGTAAAAATGAGTCCACCCATTGCAGTATTCTTATAAATGCTGTTTTTTAAAAGACAGCTTAGACAGCATGAAGTCTGTAAATAATTTACAGGTTTTGGAGTAGTTCATAAGACCATGTACTGGAGGTGTAATTTCCCAGCAGTAAAATTGCAAGCAAGAAAGATCATCAAAAGGCAGAATCATATTTATTATTCTCTGTCTCTTCTTTCTGTCAGTTTATCTTATTTTCTTTTTAAAGGAGAGAGGACTGGACTCAGGAAAAAACAGTTCAAGATGAACTTATGCTCCTTTTTTTTTTTTCTTCTTCTCCAGAAGGAATATATAATGCATCTTTAATGCAATTTTAAAAGACTGTCAAACAGTTATTTTTCTGTAACAGAATAAATTATATACATCTGGAGGAAAAGAAAAGTATAGGAAATTGTTTAAATGTCTCACATTTTTCTTTCAAACTATTTTTGAATTATTTTCCTTTCTTTTATAAGAGTTTAATGAAAGCTTAGAAACATTTTTTAATTACAGTTGGTACGATGGAAGAAGTCAGCAATAACTTGACGTAAAGCCATGGCGCATATTTAACAATTACAAAAGCCATGGCGCATATTTAACAATTACAATATTAAATATCTTCCACAGAACAAGAGAAATACAGAGAACTAGAGAAATACTCTGTCCCGATAAATACGATAAAGCCAGATTTATGAGTCAGGAAAAGAACATTCTTGGACATAAATGATGTTGGCTACATATATATTTAGATTAAAATTACTTGAGAAGAGATCTGTTCACAGTGTTGTAGAATCTCAAAGGAAAGACTCAACATAAAGAAAGAAAAGTTTGAACTATTTCTGATAAGAGTAATTGGCCAACATTGCAGATTTTTAATGAATGTCCTTAAGATACCATTACAACAAATCTCCAGAGATTGAAAAGTTAAGCTGTTACTGCCAATGCTGTGGTAAAGACAGGAGGTAAATACAGAGGGTCAGCCTAGATAAATTCAGGAGGTTGTATTTATCTACTCTACTGCCTCTACTAATATACAATTCTGTGAAAGTATGTTGCCTTTTCAAGTAGTGTTCCTTTCAAACAGTGTGCTGAAATTGCAGTTAAGTGACAGAAAGAAGCACTGCCTTTAAATAAGGTCTGTAAGTAGTTTACTTCTATAAAAACAGTCTGCTGACTTATTTTAAACTAGCCAAGAATAAATCAGGCAAATTTTTCCACAATACCTCTAATTGTCCTCTAGCATGGCAACATTGAAATGCAATCAGGAAATGGGAGTCACTCTGCAGCTTTAGACTAAGGACTGGCACTGCTGGCAGTGTTGGTATTTCCTGGGGCTGTACAACTTACTGTAAAAAAAGAGAGCGCTGTTTGCAAGATAAGCATATTTTGAATATGAGTATTTCCTTTCTCATCCAAGGAAAAGGTAGAAAAATAGCTTTACATGTTAATAATCCATGGACTGAGATAAACATAAATACATGTTTTGTCATTCATTAAGTTTCTCAGAAAAAAAATTATATATATATATATATTGCAGAATCTGAGTTGTACAAATTCAAATGTTCAGGGTTTTGCTTTTTCAGTTCATTCAAAATGTTCCTAGCTTTTTGTCTGAAAAGAAAATACATGCAGAACAGAAAGAAGCTATGACTTCTTTTCCTAAATTTTAAAATATTGCATTGTCCTTTCACATTCCCATTTGTCTCAGAGAGAAGGTTGTGTTACTCTTGCTTGAGCAGGTCTGGTAATGATGTAAAATAAATATCAATGTATGCTTAGAAGAGGAACTTGTGAAATGCCTTTGTTACATTTTCTACATCGAATAAATATATTGTTATATCAATGAGTATCGCAATGCTTCACTGATGTTTTAAAGTAAACATACCGGTCTTCTGCTTTCATTTATACAACTCTAAAAGGCTTCACATCAGAAGACAAGCAGCATGTTAATCCTTGAGGGACCATAGAGATTCTAGAGCACCTGAATACAGGGCTTTTTGGAAGATGGGAAAGCAGAGACACTTTAGAAAACCCTCACACCCAAATACCTAATAGACAGGGAATGCCACCTCAATTAATGGATTGCTCCTTACCTGACAAAGGGTGGACATCTTAGATTCATTTTGCTGTCCCCCTTCCCCAAAAGGCCTTGGTTTGAAAGGCAGTGTGGCCCAGCAGACAGTATAGAGCTAGTCTTACCTGTGCTCTGATTCTGCCTCCATCAGTGACAGCCTCTGTGACCAGGAATAGTTTTGTACTTCTGTCTCCATGACTGCTGTCTGTTTGCCTGTTCTGATCAAACAGAATTGTTTCTTACCATGTGTTTGCACATTCTTAGTTATGGTGAAAATCTGATTTTGGCTGAGAGTAAGTGACATAAATCAAAATAATCCTAGATCTACAGATCTGACATGAGTTTTTCAGGCAGTGCATCATCTCTCAATTAGCAAGATTATGCTATTTGTTTCTTCACATAAGCTGTCAAAGCTATGAATATCTCAGTGTTCCTTACTTGATCCAATAGAAATATCATTTGCTGTCACAGGGGAAGCTGTTATTATACTGGCAAATGATGTTATACTGTTCTTTATCTTCACATGAAGCTACTCCCTTTCCCCAGTGCTCCAGACTAGGAGCACATAAATTGGAGCCATCAGTCTGAATAGCATAGCAATGGACAAAGAAACTGAACTACGAACCTTCACTATTTCACTTTTCTTACTTTCCTTTTTATGTTTCTAGAAATACTTTTGCCTTATAGAGTTTGCCAGGCTTTTTTTCACCCACTGTATTAAGGAAGGAATTAAGGCAAAAAGAAATTAAGTGCATTGCCTAAAGTCATCTATCTGCTCAACCTTGCAAATTTAGGACTAGACTCAGCAGTCTTGCCTTTGATTTTTACTGCATGACTTAGTAACTGAAACTGTATTCCTTCTGTTTTTCCTACCTCTTTACATACGCCATTTTTGTAAAGTACAGTGTTCTAATCTTCTCTTTTCTTCTCTTCTGTTTCATTTTCTCTGAAATTGCCCTACTATGACACATTCTGCTCATTCTTGCTTATATATTTCAGTTTATGAACAAGATGGAAAAAGGCAGAAGGATTTGCAAGGCTTGATTAAGACCTTGTGCGACGGGTCTAACTGCAAATATAGTTTGCATTCCTGCTTGGTTTCCATGCTACATAAGCGCTACTTGCAGCTGCGGAAGCCATCGCCCATGGCCTGTGGAGACACCGACAGCACCATGCACTGCAGCACAGCGGTTGCTGCTCACACCCATCACTCAGTTCTCAGTACTGAAATTGAGAAGAAATGGCACAGAAGTAACTTTTGCCCATTTTTATTGTCCCTTCTCTTTAATAAGACACTTCAAAGTGATGCACATTTAATGCTCTAATATTTGGTTTAAAGTGCAAAATCAGGCTCTTGCAGCATGTTAAACTCTCACGATCATGTACGTGTTCTCTATGGTCTCCTGCACACAGGATTTGCCTGAACCAGATTCAACACTATTTATTTCTTGTGTTTAACTTTTTCCAGGAATGTCCCAGTGGTGTTGTCAATGAAGAAACATTCAAAGAGATTTACTCTCAGTTCTTTCCACAGGGAGGTGAGTACTTGGCAAATGTAATTGGTATGACAATGTACAGAGAGTTATATCTGTTCACTCCTGAATCTGACAAAAGATCCTGTTCAAATTAACAAGATTGTTGATGGCTGGACACATTTAAAAGTATATGTTTCTGAATGAAATGCAATAATATTTACAAGAGGTCAGTATCCTGTTGTGAAGTTACCCACCTGTATTTGTGTATCTTTGAGAACAAAGTTTCTCTGAGTAGGTTATTTCCTTTCAAACTTTCTATGCAGTCTTCCCCATTATCTGTTATTCTACAAAACCTTTCACAGTAGGAATGAAAACTGTAGGAGGCACTAGAGGTGTGTGTCAAATTAAAATCTAATAGCAATGGGAGAACTGCCTTGATTTCTATGGGCTTTCTCTACATAAACAAGCTCTTTTTTGCTACTCTTAATTTCAGTTAAGTAATTTCCAGGGCCTTCAATGACTTCTTTTTCTTGTCTTTTAGTACAATAAAGGTAATACACACACGTATATATATTATATTTTGTCTCAAACCTCAGATTTTCTTTTAGTTTGAATAGTTTTCCTCTTTTCTTTTGCTTACTTTTAGCATTCAGTCCTCCCCCTGCATATTCTCTACAGCTCTTCAGCCCTGGCTCTTCATCTTCTCCCACAACTCTTGAGATTTACATTTTTCCCTGTTACCATTGATAGCTCTTTCTTTTCACTTGTGTGTAAAAAACAACAAAAATTCCCAACCAAACAAAAAACTTAATTGGTAGGAACAAAAACTCTCCCCTTTCCCAATTAGTTTTATTTTAAATAAAAACCTGCAAGGTAAAGAGCAGTATTCAGTGTGGATTACCATCACCGAAATCCTCAGCAACTAGGCACAGTCAATAGGGAAGAAAAAAAGGCTAGATGAGTTCGCCTGCCTACTATTATTTCTTTTAAACCAGGCTAACAATCAGTTTCAGATATTATAATTTTTAGCTACCCTGCCTGGTGAAAATAACTTCTCTGCATGTGATTTACTACTCCTTTACTACTTTTAAAATGATAATAATAAAGAAATATTTATTTCCTATTGTTACACTGAAAACCATTTACACGCAAAGAGAAAGCATGCCTTTTATGTAAGTAGAGTTAAAATTTATTGTTAGAATAACTGAAACCTCAAAAGCCTAGTCTTTACTAATCCAGACCTAATTGTTACAGAACAGAAATAACAATGCAATTAAAATTGTTCTATACGCATTTCTTAGTTTCTATCCCTCTTCCTGGTCCTGTACTCACCTGTCCACTGCTATTCTGGGCCTTTAGGGCAGTGGCATTATTTGGGGAAAGAGAGTTGTCAGCATCTTGAGTCCATCTCCAGCAGGAATACAATGTTTGTGTCAGTGCTTTCTTCTTCCTTGCTCTAGGATTTGCTTGGGGTTATTTCTATGTATTTGCTACCACATTTTTGTGCTTTCTCTTTCTCGGTTTGCAGCTGTACATTACACCCAAATGTATTATATATGGCACCTTATACATGTGATAGATACTATTTCTTTCTTCTCTTTGCTACCCCTAAAACCACTTTGCCCAGTTCCATGTCTGCATTTCCTCATCCAGCTGTCGGGACAGTGCCAACCTGTGCCCCGTCCCTGCTCATCTCACCCATGCCTGCATCCACTGCCTAGGATAACTGCTTGTTGCTGCTACCTACATAAAACTAGAGTTGCACCTCAAAAGTAAAACCAAACAGCCTTAGAAACCTGGCCAAGAAGAGAAATGGCTGTCACAGCTAAACTGGAGAAAAAGCTGCAGGCAAGTCATGAAGAGTCCATGCAATATGAGCCTGACAGGCCTCCACTCTGCAGCAAGCTCTGTACAAAACCTGTGGCTTGTTAGCGGCAGCTGCTATGTTGTCTTCAGGGCTGACATGCGAGCTAAAATTTTTGGAAAAATTTGCTTTTTCTTCTCTCTTCATTTAACTTTGGTAAAATACAGTAAAAAAAAGAGTTCTTTAGAAAATCAGGATCCCATGGACTACTATAAACCCTTAGCTGTCTTTCAGTTTGGAGCCCATGCAGTGACCTTCTTCCCCCTGAAATGAAAGTCGAAACTCCTGTTTACTTCAGAGGTGTTAATACTGTAGTATTTCCTGTCACCTTTACAAAAACTTGGGCGTTAACGAAGTAGGAATTCTTTTTTGAGAAGCTTCTTGAAAAGAAGCCCCATTATACTTTAAGCATGCTAGGAAAGTATCAAACCAGATAATTAATTCATCAGCAGGAGATGTTGTGTACTACTAACTGCATTTTAGCTTCTTCAGTAAAGCCATTTCAGGGATCTCAGTGAGGCCCACTGAGAAGTGACCATTAGAAGCTAACTCCACCCACGAGCTCCACAGTCTCCACACAAAGGCCTACAGCCAAACAGTGCATAAAGACAGCACAAACAAATGTGAAAGCGTTGTGTAGTTTTCCTCAAAATGTCAGGAAAAATGTTCAGAGGAAACAGCAGAAGAGCTGATTCTCCTCACAAGAGTAACAGCACACATCAGTAATCCTAAAGTTTCTGTGGGCCTGTGCTGACCTTTGCCATTTTTTTGAGAGGTCTGGGGACCAAAGTCTATTCTTGGTTCCTCAGATTAGCTAAGCATCGTTAATTGTCTATATTTGCATGTTAAGTACAGGGTGAGATCTCTGTATTTGAGTATTTAGTTAGGCAGCTAGTCTGAATAGTTGCATCTGTGCAGGTATTGCCAATATGCTGTGTACAACCAAGAGCTTTGAATTTCAGTTGCAGTTAATATATTGCTTTTAGGTATGTGTGAATATTAAAAAGAAAAGTTTGAAAACACATCAAAGACAACATATTAACATGTCCTCAAGTTAAAATGTCATACATGTAGATCTGTGCCCCAAATGTCCATATAATACAAAACCAGATACAACACAGTGTATCATTATAACTTCATATAATTTGAGCAAACAGAATAATGTTGAGTAACATTTTAAGCCTTAGGGTGACCAAGCAATCATCAAAAAGTCATTTACCAATGTCATCCAGCAAGTCACTTCATCAAGTGATGTCCAGGACTATCCAGGACTAAGGACAAGGAATCCACAAGAATATCAAGGGAGGTGTCACTGAATTGTGGTAAAATCAATGTATTTCAAAAAGGCAGAAGTAGCTTTGTGAAAAACTTTATGTGCCAGAAAGGCGCTCCAGCAACTTTTTAGGAAATGGGAAAACCACAGTTACACCACTGAATGAATAGGTCCCAGTAGCTCCCCTGCACTCGTGCAACAAGTTGCCTGATATAAAACTTGGGATTTCTTCTTCAGCCATGCAGATCACAGGTAAGAATCCACATAAGGAGCAATTATTGAGCTCTTCCTCCCTCAGTTATGAAGAGAATAGGTTATGTTCACAGTTTGATAAGGCTTACTCTTGAATATATAATGACTACCCTTTTCTTCCTTTTTTTTTTTTTGGTCTGATATTTAAAATGTTTTAACAATGTATTTCAAAGGAATTCTGATTTAATATCTGTTCCTGCTTCAACCTGTCAAAACATCAATTTAACCAACTAGTTATGATATCAGATCCCTGGAAAGAAGACGTATTTAAGAAGTAAAGCTTTTGTCTAATGTGGTTAATGTTCAAGATTTAGGGAATGGCAGGGGCATCCCATTAAGAAGTAGCTGTCATGTAAACATCAGTCTACCTCACTCTGCAGCGGTTTTGAAGGCAAAATTTCAGACCAGAATTGCCTGCACAAACAACCCTGAAAGAGACCTCTGAATTTTTTAGACTTTTTCAGAAGAGGTTAGTAGACATAAAAATTCTGCATAATGAGTTTATTATTATTACTATCCATATACTATCATACAAAAAGAGTATTAAATTGTATCATGTATGGACAAAAAAGAGTAAAATACTTTGTGTTAATGTTGTGATATTTAATGTAAATCTACAGAAAATGATTAGGGATGTTTCAAATTTTGTTGTTGTTGTTGTTGTTCTGTTTTGTTTTGTTTTAAGAAGTACCAAGAGAATGGGAAGGTATTTAAAATTCAATTTACAGTCATTATGCCTCTATAATGTGCTTTTTCTTAGAAGATGGTTTGCATACTGTTGTTGTACAATAGATGTCTCAGTAGAGGATAGAAAATATAAACTGAAGTCAACAAGTTTACCTTTTTCAGTTAAAATAAAATTTGCTTTTTAAAGTTAAAGAGGACTTGTCTACTAGATTATACTTAAGCAATTACACGAATCTCTGGCTACATGGATGGGTGAATGAATGTCTCAGTATTGGGGGAAAATTCTCTGAAAATGTGTTAACAGACACAGGGCTTGATGGCTGCAGAGTTTGTTCTTGTCACAATTACTTTACATCACATGAAATAAACATATTGAAATAAGACCAGAGACTTCATTTACCAACGTCAGGTATGAACCTGTGAAGTGCAAAGTTTTGAGGTTTGGTATATTTGGTTTCTTGGGGTCAAGGTGGTATTTCAGGTGACCCAAAATCATCACTCCCTTTAATTAAAAAAAAAAAAAAGTTTGAGCTGTGATGAATGCAGTTTTTCAGGTTTGATACAAAAAGTAAAAAAAGGTTTAGTGCCAAGAAATCAGAAATAGGCATCTCAGCACTGATGAGGTTTTCCCACAATAAGGGCAGTTTTCTTCTAAGGAAGGAGAAGGAACAGGAAAAAAAATCTACAAATTACTACTGTTCAGGACATGATGGTTTGCTATTATGAAAAGCATTTTCTGCATATAATGGCTGAAAATACAGTGGAGCAGAAACAACTTCCCTTGTAACTGTTCTGGCCTGAGATGGTTCTACAGCCTTGGGAAGGATCACCTTAATATTTAGGGCAGCACTCGGGCTGTGTGCGCCTCCAAGGATTTGCAGTCATGGCTGTGGACAAATTGTTCTTTACCCCAGTTTTTCACCTCTAAAACGGGGCCATGACACTTCTCACTTTACTAAAAGTTTGTGAGGTTAATGTTAATTAACCTAAAATTAATGTAAATATATAAAATGGAAAGAGCAAAACAATGAATATCAAAAGAAAACTGAGTTGATACGCTGTTGAATAGGCTTGAAAAGTAAACAATTAGTGAAGGCATCACTTTCCTAAAGTCATCTTTCAGAGACTTTTTGACCACTTCAGTTACTTACAGCCACTTTTTTTCAAGGTTTTTAAGCACCTACCTCTCATAAGATGCTCATGGGAATCAAGCAGCAACACAGTTTTAAGAATCTGTTTCTCTGGACAGGATTTTATCTCACCTATGGCTGTCAACAGCTATACAGCAGCCAGGCTGGTGATATATACTGCTGAAGTGATATAGCATAAGTCTTGGCACTGGTGCCTGTCCCTGTGCCAGTTTGTTGTGTGGCGCATTGAGCCCCGAAAGCAGCAGCAATTTTCTGACCAGCTCATCTTCAGCTGGGGCAACACGCCTGTCTCCAGAGTAAAAGTGATACGCCAGATGCACAGATGGTAGTGCCTGCTTTCCTCATTTAAAGTGACAAATGAACACATTTTTCTTCTGTAACACAAGAGGGATCCACTATCACAGTCATTTAACTGGTAAAGTAGCGTTCCCATTGACACAGACTGCTTCAGAGTACATTAACATGACTTCTTCACTATTTGTTCAGACATCAGTGATTAGTAGTTTGCATGCAGCAGTGGTAATGAAAATGAATAAAAATACTCTAGTCCAGATTTTCACAATTTCTTTTCCAGTTCAGTTACCCATATACTTGCACTTGTAATTTATCCCTCCTGCCCCACCAAAAAAAATAAGTTTAAGCTGACTGGAAAATTTAGTCTTAGTTGTTATCAAAATATATCTTCCTATAAAAATATTTCATGAAATGAAATGAAATTAAATAAGATGTGCTTACTATGAAATAAGACATGCTTACTATGAAATATTCTTATTGTTTTAAATTGTAGATTCCACAACTTATGCACATTTTCTGTTTAACGCATTTGACACTGATCACAATGGATCTGTAAGTTTTGAGGTAAGTGATGCTGTTACTTCCTTTACGTTTCCTTCAATGTTTTGACATTCTCTGTAATGAAGTGAAATTTGGTCAGTTTTATTATATGGATCACATAAAATTTAGTTTATGTGGCTAAAGTTTCAAGTTTTTCCAACGTGTTAACAAAAGTCATTATTTTACAATTGTGTATCCCAGAATTTTAACTCATACTGTGCTGCTACATTAACTTTTTTATAAATCTGCTAACTTAAAAGGTAACCCAACTTATTCACAAGTTATGTAACAGAATCCTTATCCTCCTGCCTGTCTTCAAGATGAGGACTCTGATCCAAATAACATTACAGCTCAGCCAAAATAGGGTTGCTCATAGACTCTGTTGTTTTCCAGGAGAAGCTTCTACCAAACAAAACAAAACAAAACAAACAAACAAAAAAACACCTCTATAGCAAATATATTTAAAAGCACATGAGTTTAAAATTCATTCTTCCTCCATTTACATGCCAAATCTTCAAACTTCTGCCTTTCCCTGCTGAGGCTGATGTCATTACCGGCAAAGGCTGACATCATCAATACAAAAATCATGACAAAAAAGGCAACTTACTGCAATAGTTAGATGAAAACAGGGTATACTGCAAAGGAGCCATTACTTTAACGTACAGAATTAAGAAATCTCCCAGTTCTTCTGCAAAACAATATTTACTTTGTCATATTGTGCTTTGTTTAGTTTTTCAATTGACAGATGGTATCCTTACAACTTGAGATTGGTTTAGGATTAAATATATCCACTGTAAATTTGTTTAAATGCCCTATACGTGTTTTTATGATTTACTTGACTGAATGATGTTGTGAGATCTGAGGGAAAATCTTTTAAAAGTATTTTCATTCTTTTATTATTGATGTAATATGGAAGGAGAAGTATTGCCAAGCAGATGCACTGTGATCATAAACCTAAACCTCACCTGGGAATATAACCAGAGCATTTTGTGGGAGATTACTTGCATTTATTTAAAAAACATGAACCCCATCTGCCTTCTTCCAGGCAGCTGAAATCAATGGGCCTGGTGGAAGCAAAAAATGGAGCTTTTATTCACATCTTCTGTATGTAGGCTAATTCTACAAGGAATTCTTCTGGTCATATCAGCAACAGCAGAGACAATACTAGAAAACATTTTTAGCATCAATATTTGAGAAGTATTTCTGCTGTTATCATTAGGAATAATGAGAACAAAATAAGCTTTTGTAGCTTTCCTGAACAATTTGTTCACATTTGTATCTCAAAAAGAAAGACTTATGAAATGCAATAGATGTAAAGCCTTTTTTGAGGGATGTGAATATCTCAAAGTGCAGGTCTATGTTCGAAAGAGGCTTTGGAACAAATGAAAGTAGGAAAATAAAGCATTTTTTTTTTATCATTGAGAGAACAGACATTTTCCAACTTGCTTTTGTCCACTATCGACTCAGAGTGACCCAGACTTTGATTTCATTTGCACTAGCTGTAAATCCAGCACAACTCTAGTGCTGTCAAAAGACTCTCTATTTCTGTGTCCTTGTACCATGCAGCAGCTTCGTATTTATAAACTATACAATAACCACTCTAAAAGCATCCTGCTAATGTTAAAAATGTTTAGATTTTTTTTCTAATTGTGTGAAAGTAGCTCTGAATCACGGAAGTAGTAATTTTTTTCCTGATCATTTTTTATCTCAGATGCAACTGCCATATCTTGTCTAAACCAATCCACACTCTAGCTTTCTAATTCTTATTAGGAAGAAAAAAAAAAACAACAGCATAAAGGTGGAAAAAAGGGGGTGTGATTTATAAATAATCATCCATCACAGTGTAGGAGTAAATACAATTTAATATAATGATCTAAGAAGAAAAATGCTCTTTGGCTCTCTTCTGTGTGAAAAGAACAGGAAATTTTGAAATGAACTGGCAGAACTAGAAATATAACTTGTAGGGGTAAGAGTTTGTTGTTGTTGTTGTTGTTGTCTGTTGCAATCTCCTTTTTCTAATGAAGCTGTGGTAGCTGGAATTGCAAAAAAGGAGGACAGAATTTGTTCTTTTTTTCCCTCAAATTTTCAACCATCAACAATGAAGTGTTAGACTTTAGCACAATGTTGTACTTGTAAAACCCATACCTTCATTAGATGAGATTGCTTAGTGAGATTGCTACATATGTGAAATTTTGCACATCCCTAAATCTGTATACTCTCTAGTAAGAGTCAGACAAAGCATTTTGCATAGCATAAGAACAGAATCACAGAATCATCTAGGTTGGAAGAGACCTCCAAGATCACCTAGTCCAACCTCTGACCTAGCATTAACAAGTCCTTCACTAAACCATATCACTAAGCTCTACAGAAACACAAATACCATAAAAAACAAGAATCCATAGGTAACTGAGTGTTTTGAAGATTTCAGGTCATCTGGTTTTAGGCCCTGTGTATCCAAAGGTGAAAATGACACAGGTATTTAGAAGCCTCTCTTCTAATGATTTTAATGGTAAAGTGGTATCCAAACTAGATTTATTTGATGGGTCTAGTACTTCTAGGCATATGTCAGTAACAAGTTTGGGGATAATAAGGTGTTTGAATGGTGACAACACTTTGAAATTTGGAGATGATAAAGAGAAAAAAAAAAAAGAAAATGAAAGCTATTTAACTTCAGATATGTAGTCAAAGGTAAAGCACAATGCATCCACAAACAAATATTCAAATCAATGCCCTTAGTCCGCTGTAAATGCAGATTAATGCTACTCTAAATGTGATCTTTTTGAAAGGAATTTCACTCAGTAATCCAAATTCTCAGTGCCTTAAAGTACAAAAGCTGTGCCAAATGCAACAGATATTCAAAGATTTTGGTCATTTTTAATCAAAAACAAACTTGCATTTGTTTCTAAATGATGATTTGTTTCTAAAATGATTCATTATCTCTTAGCAAAATTGTTGGTGAGTTTCTGATTACTTTATTTCTCAGCTGTACCCTCAGAATTTTGCATTAATTAATGAATTAACAAGCTTGCTAACTCATTTCTATCGGAGAATCAAGAATTAACCTACCTAGTTCTGTCTTCTTTTATGTCCTGAGATCAAACACATCTTTATTATTTAATTAATAAGAACAGTAATGAACAGTCATTGCCTCCAAGACAGTAACAAGGTGTTTACTGATTTTAATGAATGTCTTCAAGTGTGATTCTCTGTGTTAAACATAGAAAAACCTTGTTTATGTCATATATGAAATAAGCTAATGTTTCTCAGGGCACCTGTGATTTCAAAGGCATTTTGATACCAGCTGGTGTAAAGCAGCTACAGAGAAATATAGTTCCTCTTAACAGCAGCTCCTCCATGTCATTGCTAACCTTCATTGTCCTAAGAGCATCAGTGCCCCACCACTGCTGTGACTAACATTCACTGTGTAATTCCCTCCCAAAATCCTAAGGGCTAAATCCCAAAATGGATTTTGGTGCCTACCTGCTTCTTCTGGCCTTGAACAAGACACAAAGGAACATGTGATCAGGTGGAATAATTTCAGGCTTTCCTACGAATCACACTATTCCCAGAGTGCACACTAGTAAGCTTGCTAATTAATTTATTAATGACTGGTTCTCCCCAAAGATTTACTGAGGGATGAAGCAATCAGAAAGTCATCGACAACCGTGCTAAGAGATAATTTATCACTGCTGGGAAAAACGACAAATACAAGTTAATCACAGATCACAACCAGAGGCTCTGCACAGCTCTAGCATGGCACTGGCAGCTGGGCAGATGGTAACAGCAAGCATACAGAGGCTCTAACATGGGTGCAACGATGCTCCGCTTTACAGCCCTTCAGTGAGCCATCCCCCTTTCATGGAGAATAAATTATATACACAAGAGTGTTTGGCATTCGATTGAGGTCTTCACAAATACTTGCAGGCTCAGCAGGAAGCTAAAAAGTTGGAAATAAGGAGCTGTGGAAAGGAATAAGGGCAAGTACCAAAAGCACATAGCTTCTGTGCTTCTGTCACAGAGTGAAGAGAGACCCAACAGAGAGGTGTGCCTGAGTCTGGTCCTTCTCTGGAGTTTCAGACTCTCTGCCCCTAGATCTGATGCACCTCTCCTGTGATTAGGTGCTCAGCTGGGCAGGCCTTCTGTCCCTCTCAGTGGACAGTGTCGGCGTCCTTAGGGGATGTAAGTGTCCAAGCAGTACTATCTATCTTGCTTCAAAAATAAATAGTCTCTGAAAGTAGAAAACCTCTCTCTCCAGGAGCCAGATGCCTAAACCAGGAAAGAAAATGCATCTGGGTACAGTAAATATTGTAATGGGGACTTGGGTTCATGCTAAATGGAGTGCCTGAGTCACGTGTCATTGAGGTGCTGGTAACAAGAGTGTAGACAGCCTCTCTCCAGCTTATCTGCTGCACTAAGTACTGTTGCTCCACCATAGCATTCGGCACTGGATCACAAGCTTAACAGCTCACAGAGCTTCACCACTCCTCTCGTGTACAATGCCTTTTACTAGGCAGGGTCTTTTTCTGTTTGAGGATCTAGCATGAAATGCCCTGTGGATTCAGTCTGTGTCCATTGAATCAGATTTTCCATTTATACGTTGTTCTATTGTTATATTCTTAAATCATATGAAATTAAGTATGTGGAAAGATATCCTGTCCTAACTAGTCCTTATTCAGCTCATCGCAACTTCCTCTTATGATAAACCCTTTTTATTGTTCCTGAACTGGACTGCTGCACTGGGTGACCCCAGGGAGCATTCAGACAAAGGTGGTGCACCTAAACCAAATTCTGTATGATTCCCAAACACCTTCATGCAATATGGAAGGAGGTGATCTGCTCTTGCAAAGTTTAAAGCAGACACCTGGAAGGTTTTGAGCTTTTTCAGCTTTTACAAGGACATTCATTCCTACAAAGTCAAGGTTTTTTGATGCATGTTTTTTAACACTGATGATAGAAGGGCTGCCTTGAATATGGGGATATAAATAATGCCAGTAAGCCAGCTAACATATGGGTGGCACCTCAAAGAAAGGAAGAAAGAGAAATAATCAGGAAAAGGCAAGTAGATACGATTTAAGCATCAGAATAAATGCAAAGATGTTGCTGGCGCCAAATTAAATTCAGAGCTCTGAAACATAATACTTTAAGAAAATAACATTATTGGAGACCCTTGCAGAGGTTCAGCAAATGCTACATCAAGAATGCAGTAAAACAGTGCAGAAGAATGTGAAGAAATAGTACTGAATTAAAAAGGTTAATTGCTAATGCTGTAATGTGATCAAATCTGTTCTGAATTTCTTGGACATTTTAATACTTAATATTACGTTGTTAAAGAGCTGTTTGGAGATTTAACCTGGTGACCCTCAATTAGTCACTGAGATGTAGACAAGAGAAGTTGAGCAAAACTCTTTTCAGGATTCATGTATTAATTTACCCCAAAGGGCACATGTACCAATAAGAGAGAAATTTATGAGAGACTAAGAAAACCCAGAACATACTACCTGAATTGTTAAAAAGACCGAAGCTGTCAAAAGAGCTATGCTTACTAGACCATCTGACACTGTGATATCTGTGTATTCTTGACTGCATTGGGTATACTTATTTGTCTATGTGGTACATCAGGCCTTTGTAATATATGACTAACCTCCATGCATTCTTTTCCATTGTTCCTGTTTAAAGAAAATGCACAAACATTGCCAGTGGTGATACAAAACCATTCAGCTTTTGTAGTCTCTGCTTTAGTGTTACTCTAAGACTTCCTTTGCCAATAATGTAAAAATGCACATTTAAATATAAACTTTTTCAGGACAGTTTCACAGATTTATGGGTTTACAAACTTATCAAACAGAATTGGGTAGAGGAGAAGGGTAGAAAAAAAAAAAAAGCTGTTATTTGAAAAAATGCAGTTAATGTGCTATGAAATGCAGAAGACAGATGACAACACATCCTGATTGATATTTTCTCTGATCTGGAAGATGTTCATGCAATGTAAATAAGGTTTGTGCTATTAAAAGAATATTAATTATGAAGCCAAACTCTAGTTCTAGCTCTAGTGTAATGTAAGTATGTCTACTGTTATAATTGTTTGTCTGCTGATCAAGAGCCTAGTATGACAAATCCCATTAGTTATAGCTAAACGTATGTTAATTTGTCAGTGATCTATATCAAATACTTCATGTATATAATCTCAATAGTCTTCTGATTTACTTCTGTGGAGTAGTTCTATAGCATTAGAGCATTGGTCGGTGACAAGACCATTAAGGCGTCATGCGGACATAAAATAAGTATATTCCCTATCAGATTTCCAATAAAAGGTTTAAGTACTGAGGTGTATTGTAGCACACATGAGGTTTTAATGTTGACTGCACAAGATTGATCCAAGAGGTCTGGGAACCACATATTCCGCTTCCAACAAGGCATATATACAACAAGAATGGAACATTCCTTAGTGGATAATTCTCCCAAAATTGATCTCCTGTGCTAAGATTAATCTAACTCCCACTTAAGCTTTGTTCTGGACCATTAAACCATGGGGGTTGCTTTTCCTTGGTAGCAAGTTCAACAAGGACTTCTTATGCGAGGCATTTCAGAGGATGAATGCACTAATAGAAAATGATGGCTTATTTTATAGAAAATTACTCAATTTACTTATTATTAGTGTAGCATACAGTGCCTAGATTTGTAATCATTTAAATAACCAGCAATCTGTAACACTTGCTGTCAAGTGAAAGAAATAGAAACAACACACCTTTCAAGACTTCTGTGATTCTGATGAACGCATTAGTCTGCATTTCTGAGTGTTTGTGAAAAACTGCTTAATTCCAAACTGACCCAGAGCTTTTGTCTATTTAGGATTTTGTTATGGGTCTCTCAATTTTACTCCGAGGGACAGTACAGGAGAAACTCAACTGGGCTTTCAATTTGTATGATATAAATAAGGATGGATATATAACTAAAGAGGTAAGGTCTACTTTTTACATTAATCACTGAAACTAAAGGTTGTATACACAAAGCCTGCTTTGAAAGAAGAATGGCTTCAGAAGCAGCCTTGTCAAATTAGACATGTCAACCAATAAACATACAACATATTATGAAACTAAACAAGCTAAAAATAATTTTCTCATTTTAAAGGCATATATAGAAATTGAAAAGGAAAAATTATCACAGAAATAATGGATGGTCAAAATTCTTCAGGTACAGAGACATTTGGCTTCTACTTAAGCAATTTTTTTTTTCACTAGAATAAAGTAGTTTGGTAGGATATTTGGACCCAAGAAAATTAAGTGGGCTTCAACCATAATTCATTTTTTGAATCTATTTCTAAAATTTTTACTTGAAACAGAATACATATAAAAAGATTCTTAAATCCTTTATACTGCAAAGATCTAACCATACCTGATGGTGGGACCAAATCTGTGGCTTCATAATTTTTTTTTCAACAGTAGGTCTTTATATAGATATTTTACACTTTTGGTTTTGCACTTTGAGAGATACTTCATGATTACTGCAGAAGGTCAATCTACAAAATAATCTCTTCATCGTACTGGCAGATGACGTATTTATGATTATCCTTATAGTTTTCATAACCCACGCTATTAACAAAATTCTATTTTTTTTTTATAAAAAAGGAAGACTCTTTCCATGTGTGCAAGTGTATATATGGGTGTTTCTTCTTTCTTTTGAAAACTCAGTTGTATGAAGGTGTGTGCTTTAACTTGCTGTTACAGAACTTCTTTTCCTGGTTACTTTTATTCACTAGGCCTCAGGAGACTCTTCCCACAATCAGTGAACTTGCACATATTCTAAATCATTTAAAAATGATTTAAAATCAGAAACATTCCTCTGAATCTATGAAAGATGAACTAATATGCTAGAATTTCTAGGAACATACAGTTCATTCTTGAAGCTATTCTATCATAAAATAGGCAAATCTCAAATTTTTGTTCTAAAATGTAAAGCTTAGAACCCTGTTCTGAGCCAAAACAGTATCTACAATGCAGCTTGCATTACACAGACATATTTTTTCTCTTCAGGAAATGCTTGATATCATGAAAGCAATATATGATATGATGGGGAAATGCACTTATCCTGTTCTCAAGGAGGACGCGCCTAGACAACACGTGGAAACATTTTTCCAGGTGGGTGAGGTAACATAAGGAACTAAAAAGACTGCTCTGTTAGCAGGTATGAATAGATTTTCTTTGTTGTAATAATTTTGCATATCCTATCAATTTTGTTATCTTTTTTCCTTCTTTGTGGTTCCATCCCAAGTCACTTGTTTCTCGGATCTATTCACTACACCTTGCCTTTTCAACAAGCAGCTCTTTAAACTTATTCTAGTGTATCACTTCTTACAACTTCCCAGCATTTTGGCCTGGTTGTTCCCTAGGCTGATATATAACCCAAATGAATAATAAAAAGAACTTGTTTTATGTACAATTATCAGTATGATAATCATACATTTTTATTCTTTTTGAACAGAAAATGGACAAAAACAAAGATGGAGTAGTGACCATAGATGAATTCATTGAGAGCTGCCAGAAGGTAAGTACCCAGTGAAGCGTCAAATCCCTATCAGTTGGCTAGTGCTACCATAGTGCTACACAGTTTTTTTGGTGTGACAGTGAGCAGAACAGCATTTTTTTTTCTGTAGTTCATAGCAAAAAAAGTTTCGTCACATTCAGCTAAATGTTTATTTCTACTGTCTGCCCATGCTGGCAAACATTCTTGTTACAACTGGCATATAGTCATAGCAATAATAATAATATTGCTTGAAAATTTATCATATATAGGAATGTTCCTACAAGAGTGAGTTTTAGGGCTGAAGGTCTTAAAAAGGTCGAGTAGAAGGAGCTTGCAAAGTGTTAGATGGCAAGAGTTAACAGCAGCCAATTTTTTTTTTCATTGCAAAGGAGTAAGAACTGACTGTGATTACCAGTTGCAAGTGTTTACACTGCTCAGGTGGCTGTTAATTTCCCTCAGCTGCTGAAAGCAGCTCATTGCCTTTTGAGCCACGAATGAGAATAAATTTATGTAGCAGGGATTACAGACTCTTTTCACTCCTCTGCCCTTTGGGAACTGGCTAGCTTTTGGACCAGGAGCTGATATGAGAAAAGGTAAGTTGTGTTTTCAGAAATTTAAGGAACTACCATTAATTTGTTGGTTTAAAAAGGCAAGAAAAAGAAACGTGATATAGTACAAAATAACTGTAAAGTATTGTATTAGACCTAGTGATAAGATGGGGTAAATAAACCAGTGCTACTTATTGCAGTGAAAAATATACGGAATTGTAGCAGTGTTCAGCTGGTACGTCCACCTTGTCCAAGCTGACTGATTAATATGAAGCTGACAGAGACCAACACTCCAGACTGTGTGTATTGCTTCTTACCTCCTACACCACAAAGTATACAGTAGGCAAGAGACAGGATAGAACAAGACCAGCAAGAACAATGCAGTTAGTGAGTGATAGATTTATAATCATATGGAATATAGAAAGCTGACGTATTGAAGATGTTCTGCTATTTGTCTCTTGTTTTATGTGTCTGCAGTTATTCCTTGGAATTGCTTTCATGATTTAAAAGCAGTAAGATACAGAGGGGTCACAACCACTTATTGAGTCTTTGATCAGTTTTAATCCACTGACTTGGGTGTATAAAGGAAAGAAAACAGCTCTTCTAACTGGTTGTTCTGTGTACCCTTAGTAATGGGTACTGGATAGTGTCCTATCTGTCAGCAGTGCTACATCAAGCATGGTTCTAGCTCACCGGTCTTGTTCAATATGAATGAAAGGTATTTGCTCTGATAAAGCTGAAGGATCATCTGAAACAGAGATGAGATTCATTTCCCATCTGAGGTCTGCTGAGTTCTGGAACTTAAATCAAAGTCCAACCTGAATGTGATAGTGATTATAGTGATGGACTGCATGATCCATTTTCAAAGAAAATTAGTACATTCAGTAAGGAATTGCTTGTTCTCCTTTTCCAATGTGATTCACACTTTCTCGCTTCTGTTGGAAGATTTCTTATTTCTCTCTTCTGATTATTCAGAATATACATGATAGAGAGAGATCCTCTAAATCATTACATGATAGAGACACCATTCTCTCTTCTTAACGGACAGATCATCTTGACACTTTTCTTCACTTTATTTTAACTTCAAAGGTGGCATACAAAAAGTACCTTTCTGTCTAAACTTTTGTCTCTCTACCTATGAAGACCTGTTCTCTTATTAAGCTCTGAGCTGCAGTGTTTAATTCATGTTTACATCAGTATTTTGTTTCAGAAACAAGTTCTGGGTTTTGGATTCAACCTGAATCTTTCAAGAAACTTTATTCAGAAAGTGTGCTCTGTTAATGTGGTTTCAGCATTTTCAGGATTATGTTTCTTCCAAAGGACAGTAGCAGCCTCTTCCTTTTAAAACACAGCTGTAGGAAAACCTTTTGCTAATATCTTAGTAGGTACAAGACTGATCTAGAAAGATAACGTTCAACTTCCTTTATTTTCTTAGCATGAAGTGATTTGAATTCTCAGTCCTGGAGTGATGCTCCTCGTTCAAGAGTACTTAACAGTGCCTAGAGCAAACTTAGATAATTCTGTGATCTCTCCTAGAGTAAACTTGTCTGTGTTTTAGACATGATATGAAATATTTTTATAGCCTTTCTGTATGTTCTATGCAAAAAACGGGGTTACCGGTATTGCTTTTTGTTCAGCATCTCTTTCCCAAGATGCAAAACACTCATTTAATTCAATTTTTCCACCTAGGGAAAAAGTCCAAACCTTTAACCACACCTGACCTCTGTCTAGACCGTTGCTAGTTCTGCTATAAACTTTTGCTTACCTGAATCTTTTGCTACTGAATCTGGAAACTCAGGACAGGGCACAGCACACTTCCAGTTCCCTAGACTTTTACATCTATGTTGGTTTCCTCATCTGTGAACCCTCTTTTGACATTAAGGCTGACATCTGAGCAAGTCTGTTCAAAACCTTCCCTGCCAGTTTGCGTAACAAATGACTCTACCTCAGACCCTGGAATAGGAATGCCCGTTGATGAATGGTTTCTCTCATCACTGGGTATAAGGACCTCTCTCTGACCATGACAAAGAGAGGACTGCAGAAGTATTTCCTTATCATAACTCATTTCCTCACTTGTGTCCTCTCACTGCTTGGTGCTGGTGGGAAGTGGCCTGACTCAGGCATTGCTTCATATCTACAGCAACACCATGAGGAACAAAGGTGAAGAAGTAAGGCATGCATGGTGCAAAAGTGAATGACTTAAAGGACCTTCTGATAAAGGAAAAAAAGGCTTCTGGGACAGACATTTTCTGCAAGAGTAATCCATTCTGTATGGAGTCCTGATAGGTCTGGGCTAGTCTGAAGAGAGCAAAGGAGCCATATCAGAGTTCAGGAAAACCTCGAAGTGAGCTTGCAGTTAGGTCAGGCCTGGTAAAGCCCATTCATCCATATTTTGTACTTTATATGGACTATGCAAACACCACCCTTAACACCTTGAGTCAGGAATCTAAACAAAGCTATTACGAAACACTGTTTAGGAAAATGTACTGGGAGAAAAAAAGAGGCAAATAAGAAAGATTAAGGTATTTTAGAACTCTTTGCTAAGTGTAAATCAAGCATCTACATTTTTCTGAAGATGGAAAAAACATACTAAAAGCCACCATGTTCCAAATATCATGACAAGTCTATAATTTCTTCTGAAGACCCTTCCCATCTGACTGAATAAAGGAGGGGCATTTAGAAGGCTTCTGTATTGAAGCAGAAAACTTCAGAAATATGGAGCTGATTTTAGAAAACAGCTAGTTTCATTAGTAATGATACGTGTATTAGGAAATGTCAAAACACTTTCTAAATGAAGAACATGTTTGCTTAGCTAAACTTCGTTGCTAATTTATATACAAAACATTTTTATATGATTAAATGACAAATGATTCTAGTCAAAGCAAACATCTTAACCTTACAGCAATGAACTTCAAAAGTATATATTGATATTACAAAACAATGCAGTGGAAAAAACTTAAACTACTGTAAATTAAAATAAACTTAGTAAATTTCATATGCAAACTTTAAAAGCATTAATCTACATAGCATTAAATTTTTTAGTTAGGTATCATTGCTTTGATAAATTAGTTTGCTAGTTAAAAATAGTGTGTGGATCACTTCTTACAGCAACACCACTTGAGATGCCATATAGAATCAAAGATGAAAACCCTACTGTGCATGTGTTGTAACAAAATGAGAAAATTACTCAGTTGTCATTTTCTATGAAACAAATCAACCCTAGACTGAACAGGGAATAATTTAACTGTGATTTCATGCTTAATCATGTGTTGTTATTGGAATATTAATGTACAGAAAACCTACAGACCTATCAGTTGTGGACAACACTGATAATCGAGAAGTGTTTTTGTCTGCATTCCTTTTATGAAATGTTCTAAAACAGTCAGTCTTATTTATTCATTTGACTATGGTGGTTAGTTTATCTCTTGAGAAAATACTAAGTGGTATTCATTCAGGTTAAAAAATAAAAATCATTAGTGGTATCAACAATTGCTCAATGAATGTGTAACCTACTCTTGCAACTGGACTCGTGATGCAGAAGTGCCACCACCAAATACAGGCTATTAGAAGTAAACTTTCTTCTGCACAATGAAAGGTGTGTATTATAAACAATTTCTTTTTTTCTGACTGCTGTGCTGAGAGTTATTTACTAATAGAAATTGGAATACAGAGTGATGCATCAGTAAACATTGGGCATTACTTAGAATTTGAAGGTTTTGTTGCCTATCTAATGCAAAGCAGAAAGTAGAATTAGGAAGCTGTCAGCATCTTTCAGTGTGAACACACAAAAAAGATAAGCTGAGGAGTAAAAGTGTTTGGTGGTATCTGGGGAATTGACTGATTCTTCCAATCAAAGATCCACACTTAAATCTATTTTATTTTAGTCATCCATAACTATACAATAGGATGGGTCAGAATTGGAAAAAAAGGCTTCTGCGTATGATATGCAATACTAGTAATTTCATGTACTGTATGTTATGTAGTAATTCCTGATTCACACTACAGATATAGAAATCATTCCTTGAGTATTTGTCTATTTATACTTTATTAAATTGGATATAAGTTTATAACCCCCAAAATACTGCAGACCATATTTTCTTAACATGCTTATGCATTCCTGACAGAGTAGTTTTGGTTTAATTAATGTACACAAATTAGGAGTAGATCCATCAACAGCCATTTTCTGTTAACACTTTCTCCAAACAAGATGAAAAATAGACATTGTCATTACATATGTACAGTTAGTTCCACCCAATTTCACTATAGATATTTGCTAACTACATTTGTAATGGTGTATGACCTTTGTGTTTGTTTTATGCTTTTTTTTTCTTTGTTACAGGATGAGAATATAATGCGATCCATGCAGCTCTTTGAAAATGTGATATAAAGAAGGCATTAGGTCAACATCTAATGGACAAACATGAGCTATTCTGCAATACTATCCAAAAGATGGATTTCCCACTTTACCGTAAATAAAATTACTCAGCTTCATACTGAGACATGTATTATGCAAATAAGTCTTTTTTTATTAGGAAGTTTCCTCCCCACATCTTTTCAAATTATACTATTTAGCATCTCAACAGTGCGTACGTAACAAGATTGTTCTGAAAAGTCAGGTTTTTATTTCAAAACCCCCAAAATAGGACCTGACTTTATGCAGCTTTATTATCATTCCAACCCCTAGATAAAATAGATTTAATCTCACAAGGAGATTAAATAAATACTCTTAGTTTTGCTACTCATTTGTACTGGATTCAGCTCCAGGTGTTTGAGTGTATTTATTAAATCTCAGTTTCTAATTTATACAGAGGCATTACCATGTATTTCCTTTCCACATTTGTATAGTGTAGTCCTCAGTTTTTTAATAATAATTTAACTTAATGTGCTATGTGCAATGCACAGCTTGCTGCAATTGCCTTCCACCTTTAACTTGCTTCTCTCCTCTTCGAAAAAGAAGACCAAAACCCCAAACCTAACAAAATAAATAACTTGAGAGGAAGAGATGTTATGTAACACAAATTTAAAAATAATTGCTTAGGTAGATTTATGCCCTAACAAATACTAGTAAGCTTCTATTAATCATACTTATCTATTAAATCTGCATTTATTTTTTCATGACATGAATATCAGGAGTCCTTACATACTATATTACTAATTATTCTTGGGCATATACACAAAGATCTTTGCTTAAAATTAAGAATCTTCTGGCCTTGAATTTTTCATGAAGAAAACTTAACTGGATCCTAACACTGTGTTCATGGGTATGTGTCTTGTTGCCTTTAATGAAGAAAAAAACCATGAAGTTCCTTTGAAACTTCCGTTCCTCTTCCGTGCGCAGACTGAATATCACTATGTAGTAACATCTTCTAATAATGAATTCTAGACAGGATAACATCTGTGTCAGCTTTTTGTAATATCTTTAATTATGAGAAAGAATTAGGGAAAAAAATGAAGCTTCAGCTATACAATATCATCTATATGTGATAAGTGCATTAAATTTTTAGGATAATTTCTTCATTAAGATTGGAGCAAGCTTTATCTAGATTCAGAATTAAAATGTATGCCCCCTCCAATACATGTATTTTTTAAGATACGTTGTCCAGAGATTTATGCCAATACTTCAAAATAGGTGAAATGCTATCAGAGAGAAGCCAATCTTCATTGTGACATTGCTGCAGAAAACGTGAAATGGGATTAATGAAATAGAAAGAATGTGGCAAACATTCTTTCGCAAAAAAAATAAATCAGGTATCTATTCTGGTGTAGAGATGGGATGTTAGAGGCATGTTGAAGGCTGCTCTGCTATCACCAGTGTAGGATAAGAGTAGTACAATACATGTACACCTGAAATTTGCTGTAGCGTGTTTGTGTAAACTAAATGTGCACATTTTGTAAAAAAAAAAAAAAAAAAGAAATAAAGTAAACAAAGAAAAACCAGCATGATCAATTTTTTGTGTTGTTAAATAATTGTATTTCTTCAGATTTAACATTTCTGCCAACAAAATTAATTTTAAAAAGCTTAAATATATATATCTTGACTTAGCACAGAACTTAACCACAGTTCTGAATTAAATTAGCTACCACTTCAGTCAGTTAGTTCTCCCCCACAGGGTAACTCAAATACACAAAACAACAAACCTGAACATAATTTATTTCAAGATCTGTTGGTCTACATTTTGCAATCAAGCTCAAGTATGCTCATGGACAAATGCTCTTTCAGCTTCTGAAAACAACATGCCCAGTACGCACTGAGCAAATACAGCTTGCTACCTGTACGGTACATACAGCTTCGTACCTTCAAAAGCTGACTCTCAAAAAGTCTAGGTGAGTTCTTTTAGTTCTATGTCTAATCCACTAAGTCCTGATGAATCCAAACTGCATCCATCTGTGCCTGTGGCATAAAACAAGTTAAATGTTTCAAAAGCGCATGGTAATTTAGCACTATGTGAGTTCCCATTTAAGTAACTACAGACAAATTATTTTGCATCATACAAATCTACAAAACATACTAAGCGGATCTATTAAAGGAAAATGTAATTTACAACAAAATATGAATCTATATTTACTCAGCCTTTGAAATAATAGCCAATTTGTCAGTGTCCTTGTAAGCACAATGCATACATAAATAACAGCCAATAGAAAATTATTTTAAACATTCTCTCATAATTATATATTCACAAACTGATGGGATGTTTCCCACTTTCCATTGCATTGAAGAAGAACTGTGATTAGTTTAAGAGAACATAGCATACCACAAAGACGTGTCAGTGACGCTCACAGGCAGTTTATCTTCAAACTTGACCTCACAGTACAACTCACTACAGATTTTTTTTTTGTTCAAGAGGATATAGAACAATAGGTTGGAATTTTAGATTTGATGATAGCCACAGTCGCCTGTTGATGAAAATACGGTAAGTTTAAACACAACAATGAGCCCTAGCACTACATAGGAGAAGATTCATTTAATAAGTATAAATTGTATAATTTAAAGCTTTTGCTTAGTTACCTTTATCTAACAAAACAGTACAAAACTAAAATTTAATACTTATGAGAAATTTACTTTCAAAAGAGCTGAAAATAATGGGCTTAAAAAAAAAAAGGAAACAGTCTCAAAGGGATTTCCAATAGAAGTACTAATCGTATTCATTGTAACATTTAAAAATAAGTGGATTAATTCATTAGTTGAACTATATAATGTTGCTGGCTATAATCATGTTTTAGGAGCTTGTTTCCACTTTTCTGCCTTATCTTCTTACAGAATTTTAAAGGACATACAGAAAGACCACTCTCAAACCCAACATACTACAAGAAATTAGTGGACAGACATAAGATGATTCACTGGATTAGCTCCATTATCTAGACATAAATTCTCAGGACATCAAAATGAAATGTAATTGTCTTCTCCTCATCCCACTACACACAAAAAATTTTCATGCTGCTTTGTCAGGATGTTTTGAAGTCTGCAAGATAAGCATTCCTATTGCCCTTAAGTGAATATGAGCACCCCAAAAAAATGAAGTAGTCCCTGAAGATTATTTGGGTGCTTACTGACTATGGAAAACAAGTTCAGAAGCAGCAAGATCTACGCTGGTCCCTGCTCTTCAGGTGATTCCAATTCTTTGTCAGTGACCATATATCTTACATTCAAGTGCCCATGGGGTCATTAGAGCAAGTACTTTCCATTCTAGATGAATGTCCAAGCCAACGCTCAATTTTTCTGCTCTTGTCCTTGCAGTACAATGTACAGCAAAACAGAAGACGTGAACAGAATACTAGAGTACTATACTGTATTAGAATTTAGAACACAGAAGAATACCCTGTCATCTACTACTTAATGCATTTTTTGATGTGTAACAACTGCAGATCTAACCTCTGGGTTAACCAGGGTGGGCTAGAATGTTAGTATCTGATTTCCTCAGTAAGTGACCTAAACACTAAGCTATTAAGGAACGGGCAAGCATCATCAATAACAGCAAAGAGTATCCTTTAGCAAGAGTAAATGCTGCTGAGGAAAGCACTTAGGCTCAGAAAAATGAACACAAAGCCTTCATCCCAAGTGTATTGAAGCAAGGCAAATATTCAGCCTGTGGTGTCAGGTGTCAATACTCCAGAAGGAACCTAAATCTATTTACAGGTTAACATTTGGTGAATTCCTGAATCACTCTTCATGGGTATCTACCCTACCCTATGGCCTGTATAAGTAGCCCAAATGCTTTACTCAGCATGAAAATCTACATTCCAAGTGCTGCAGTGCCTAACTTGGAGTAAGGACTCATAAGACATCCTGAACCTTAATCCACTCCACACACATTCTAAACGCTGGAAAAAGACTTTAAACTTTATAGAGAAAATATTAAAAAAATAGTAATTATTAAATAAAAATAGTAATAATTAAATAAATAAAAATAAATAATAATAAATAAATATGATAAATAATAAATAAAAATAGTAATAATTAAATAAAAATAAAAATTACTAAAAAATAGTAATAATTAAAAAAAAAAACAGTATCTTATTTAGCCACTAAGGCTGCATGAGCTTCCCCTCAAGGACAATAAAGTGTTCCAAGCAAATATCATGAGTAGGGATCCACATGGATGAACACTTGTTCCCAAAAAGAGTTCTCTTGAATTGATGTGCTATAGAAGCAGAGCCAAGCAGTTTCTGATCTAGGTATTGACCCCTTGGAATATTTTACTGAAATGTACTCCTGTATTCTGCTCTCTGTATTCTATATTCCTGTATTCTGCTCTGAGACTGAAACAATGAATAACATATGAAAGTGGGAGTTAAAAAATGGGGGACAACAAAATCTAACTGGCAGAATATGGATCACACAGTGATTTAATGTCATTTCTATCATCATTCAATACCTCAGACTAAAACAACTATTTTACCACGGACTGGAATTGCCACAGTGCAAAATCCAGTGTTTTATGCAATATGAATAGTTGTGACATGCAAAGCATTACTCAGAACAGGGTTATTAATCTGAAAGCCAGAGATGAAAGCTGTCTTGGCAATGCTTGGCAATGCAAGCGTCCAGATTACAGATTATTATCTGTTTAACTCACCTTTCCACCATATTGCTCCAACTTCTGTAAAGCAACAGTAATTTTTTCTCTAAATTTCTTGTCCATCAATCTCCTTGAAAGCTATTGGAAAAGTAAAATAAAAAGGTCTATTGCCCAATATAGTACCATATATGCAAAAAATCCAATATAATTCTATTTTACTACTTTATTTTATCTATCTTTGGGAAATGAGAGCTGAAAGAAACATCACTTTATAGCTTGTAACTGATGTCAAAGTAAGCTCAGCTGTTAGCCAAACAATTTTAAATTGTTGCTTTTTAGCAAACACGTCTTAAAGAGGTATCAACATTAAAGCAAAGTGATTGCTGAAGTACTGTCCACATGAAAAGTTGACACACTTTTCATGTGCATTGAAAGGGATTTATTATAGTGGAAATAATCTAAACAAGCAAACAAACAAGCAAACAAAAACAAAAAACTACTGCAGATTCTCTCTTCTGCACTGGGTATCTGATAGGTCCTTTTATTTTGCTGTAAAAATTCACTTTGGAGGCAGGTTAAATTAAACCATGAAAAGCCTATTCAATACAGGAAGAAAGTCTACAGAAGAACATCAATAGAAGGACCCAATACAAAAATTACTTTCCACAGTTCAACTCAAGTTTATTGAATGAAAACTTCCTTGTGCAGAATTCCCATCTGAGAGAAGTAGAAATATTTCCCTATGTTAATTTATCAAAACTTTCACAGATTTTTGCAAACATTCACACTCATTTAGCAGTAAATACAAACATTCCTTCAAAACATAGCATCTATTTCACCTCAGGCTCAAAGCTGGATCTTTTTAAAGTAGTACAGAAAACACTTCCATTATTCTCCAATTTACCTTAACGTAAGTTTTTGGAGCCTGCTAGAACTTTATATGTCACCACATTATTAAAGAATAACAGATTTACACAGAGGAATATACGAAGCAATGCTTTTCACGAAACTGCTGAGTCTTCCAATGTATCTGTGCAGATATTATAGTAAACATCTCAACAAAGGTAACATAAAAATACAGATGATCTGTTATTACAGCACTAAAAACTTACATTTGTGAGCAGATGCTTAAGATGATCATTAAGAGATGGGCCAACAACAGCACTCAGTTGAACTAAAGCATCCAATCCCCTTTCAAATACTTCATCGTCTGAATGGGCCTTCAAAGGATGCAGAAAATCCTGTCAGACTAATATACAGACAAACGCACAGTTTCTTCAAAACTGCAATCTCTATATTATGATTGTATATAGTATTTTGATAAATTTAAAGTACTGTGGAACTTCTGATTTTTATAATATTACAAGCAGTTTAGAAATACAATATGGCTGAATATGACTATCCAGATGTAATATTTAAATGCAGAAACATTTTGTAAAGCAGAAAGCAAAAGCATCCATGTCAATGAAACTACTGCACTTATTCAAAAAAAAAAGGAAACTAATATATGATTGATAAACAAATCAATAAATATATTCACTTGGCAAAAGAGGCACTACACTGACAGTTTGGAACGTATCCCATATGCAGTGCTCCACAGCATGTTAGAAAGAAACTTTAAAATGTGCATATATCAAAATTTAGGGACGTTTTAGTTACAAATGTATTGAATACATGGTAGTTCCTAAGTAATTTATAACAATTGTCTTTGTTGCAGAAACCCACAAACCAATGATATTCTGGCTCAATGAATTTAGTCCCCTGCCAACTACAGCTTTTTCACCTGCCAGAAATTATCACACTTATCTACTTCTATGGTGGCTTTGTCATTTCTACTGCTCCCATGGGAAAGTTCTTCTATATGAGTTCTCTACTGCTTTAGTTATCTCACTCTTCCCTGAGCAGAGAAATTGTTTCATGACCATTTTTCTTGTACTAATACTGACCTTTATTTAAAGGGTTATTCTTCTATTCTGACATTTGGGCCCTGAATGTTTTGGTGTTTTTTTTTTTTGTTTGTTTAAGTAGAAGTAAGTAAAAGTCATTGCTCAGTAGAAGGTTTTGATATAAAGTCTTGTCTTGTTAAATAATGCAACAATGAAAATTATCAGATAAATAAGTCATTGGAAGAACAAACAAGAATAATTTTTCTAATTATGTCTTCCAAAATAAACCAAAGATATTAATAATAAACAATACTGATCCTCTACTACACCTGATCCTATTACACCTCTGAGTTGGTATCTCAATTTTCAACTTTCATCCATCTCTATATAAACAGAACTGAAGCATAGCTAGATTAAAGGACAGAAAATGGCCAACCTAGAAAAGGGCTCTGAAAGAAATTTAAAAGATCCAAAAGAGGATTCCAGGCCAGTACTTTAAGAATGCATTTTCTAAAGGAGTAGAAAAAATTACAAACATTTTAAAAGTGAAGAATATGTACTCAAACATTATAAAAATATTCTTCCCTTTTCCTCATGGATGTATTCTATTTTATCTTTGTAGCATTTTTTACATTTTTAAATGTAACATGATTATTTATTCTGGCATCTTCATTTTATTTCACATCAAACACGTTTTGCATGTGGACATAAAAACCACCATGAGTACTTATATTTTTTCTGCTTATATTCAGATCTTTAATAGAACATTTCTACAGAATTTGCCCATAGCTACTATCACTCAGCTATAGAAGGAGTTGCTCGTCTGATTTTACTCTTAACGACTCGTTTATCTAAGTGAACCAAGGCAGGGGTAACATGAGAAAAAGAGACCATACCCCTACACCTCTGAATCCCAAAATAAAAGCCTATCCAACAGATTTATGACATCAATGTTTTCCTTGTAGTCCTCACTAGCAAAAAGAAATAAAAATCATGAAAATCTCTGTAGAAAGAGTAAGACATACCAATGCAGCCTTTAACACTGGAACTAGACGAGGCAACAAGGGAATTGCTTTTTCAGTAGCACCTTCAACCATAAGTAATTCTTTAAAACCCTCCTTTGAAACAAACGTATAGGGATGTTTTGTCTCTCTCAGACCCTGTTGTAAATGTAAAACATGTTTTCTTAATAGTTAGTCTTTAAACAAAATCACATTTAAAAAGTTCCACCTAGCACAAAGATAATGTTTAGATAACAGATCAATTCAAAACATAAGATACACTAACTCCACCGTGTGGATCCGTTGAGTACAACTCTGCCCACAGAATATTCCTATTCATTTTTCTTTTGGAACACTGAATATTAAGATGCACATTTTGAACATTGCTATTTCAGTCAGTACTTGTATTCATTATCTTTAATCCCTCTACCCAAAGAATTTTTTCAACAAGGCCATGAACAAGAATACATATATATTTGTAACTAATTTCTGTACCCTGAGGGGGGGGGGGGGGGGGGGGGGGGGGACAGAAGGTAAAATACCCCCCCACAAATACAAAAACTTTTAAATGGCACAAATATGCATGCCTAGCCAAGACCCAAGCAGCAGAATTCAAAGATTTAAAGCCATATGGTAGAAGTCTTTCCTCTTTCCTTAACAGCAGCTGTAAGCTACTTTAGATACCGACGTCTGATCTTTCAAAAGAAAAAAAAAAAAAGCTCACTCAACAGTATACACTTTATTCTACCTCCCAGACTGGATTCAACATTTATTTAGACTCCTGAAACATATTTGGTTAGCAGCGAGTCGAACATGAGCCAGCAATGTGCCCTGGCTGTCGGGAGGGCCAACCGTTCCCTGGGGAGCATCAGGCACAGCACTGCTAGCTGGTGTGGCCTCAACTTGAGCACTGTGTGCATTTTGGAGCACCATAATACAAGAAAGACATAAAACTAGCAGAGTGTGTCCAAAGGAGAGCTACAAAGATAGTGAAGGGTCTAGAGGGGAAGACATATTAGGAGTGGCTGAAGTCGCTTGGCTTATTCAGCCTAGAGCAGAGAAGCCTGAGGGGAGGCCTCACGGAGGCCTGTTGTTGTCTAGACTGACTCATTAAGGTCTAGGTCAACAAAGTACCTTGAACTTTCTGTACCCCTGTACCTCAGAAAGAAGAAATCCCTGAGGATTTCTGGTCAGTATTAAGATTATTTTAAAATAACATTCAGATGGATGAAGTGGATAGACATCCTTTGGAAGAAATCTTCATGTTTACCTCTACGTGAGTGAGACATACTGGTTACAACAGCATTTTAGAACTACATTTCCCTTCCTTGTCCTACGTACCAATTTGTAGTTTAACAAGGAACACATAATGAGTACTAAATATACTGCTGCAGCTAAGTAACTGTCAGTAAGCCACTAGACCCCTAATAATTCCTTTGCTGAACTTTTCTACCTGTAATGAAGTCTGACTGACTCAGTCACTGGCAAAGTATGTATCTACAAGTGCGCACACACCCAGTTCAATGTAAAAGTGTAACTCATCTGTTACATGAGTTCACATCTAGTTACAAAATCTAGCCTCTCAACCAGTACAGAGCTCCAAAAAGGCCAGTGATTTAAATTGCTGAATATGAAGGAGTGCACATAGCACACACATACAAAGTAACGTAGCAGCAACAAGAGGCAATAGACAAACTGGAACACAGAAGGTTGTCCTAACATTAGAAAGCACTTCTGTGCTGTGTAGGTGACAGAGCACAGGCACAGGTTGCCTAGAGAGCTTGCAGAGTCTCCCTCCTTGGAGAATTTCAAAAGCCACCTGGACATGGCCCTGGGCAAGCTGCTCTAGGATGACCTGCTTGAGAAGAGTGGTTGGACAAAATGACTTCTAGAGGTCCCTTCCAACCTGTGCCATTCTGTGTCATATAACCTAAGAGGTAAAGCATCCTGTAAGAGACAACCTCACTGCTTGGGCCAGAAAAGCATCTACAACAAGCTGTTAGAATGTGAAGAGGAAAATATTTTAGGTAAGATTAAAGCACAAGCAGATAAACAGTATTGATTTCCATTTCTTCTTTGGTTTCTCATGAAAAGTCACAACTGTCTCATCTGTTTGTCACATCTAAAACACTACTTGTATTTGGATTTGTCTTGAATTCATCAGGGTTTTGGATGATTGTGTTAAAAGAGGCTAACACCAAAGCCTTCCTCCCCTTCAGGTGTAACAATTTGTAAAACAGCATAACTGAAATGCATATTAGTATCTAGTTCCACAACACTTTACTCAGATGCCCCCAAGGAAAAAGGATATACCTCTAGCTAAACCACATATATCTATTTCAGAAATGGCACTATGAGGTCAAAAGAGGAAATAACATTCTCCAGTGACCTAGAATAATAAGAAAAACTATGGAATATAGCAAAGTAAAAGACAAACATATACGGACCGCAGCGGTCAGAAAAGAACAACTACTTTTTATCCCTTATAAAAGAAGAGTTTTATACACACATCTCTGTATGTAGGTCTATCTCATTTGGACAAAGCTTTTTTACCCTTTGCATTTAGTATCAGATAAACAGTGAATTATTCATTTGCAGGGGAAAAAAAACAACACATAAAAATCCACCAGGTGGCCGTTACCAGAAAACGGGTAAGAGAAAAATCTAACACAGCTGGTTTTAAATTACTCTCTATAGTATCCACAGTAGATATCAGTTGACCCTAGCTTGGAGGTGGGCACTTCTTTTCACGGTACAGGCACGGTCAGGACCTCCAAAGACACAGAATGAGTCCATGACAGTTCAGACATTTCTATGCATACAGATCATTGCAGAGGCACACAAAGGCTAACAACAGTTTTTGATTGAAATTGAGCTGCGGAATTCAACTGCACTGACTACTGAATGGTAGACTCCAATGGTTCCAAAAGGTATGAGCTAAAGAATCAATACCTCTTTGCGAGCTCTGAAAATGCTTAGACATTTTCAGTCCCAGCCAAATCCAGTCAGTGAACACATCCCTATGCATTTTTGGTGACTGTATGATCAGTCTTTTACCTATAAAAGGCTTATGTTTTCACAATCCCTAGAGGACTTTTTTGGACCCCAGACTGTAATTAATACACGTGAAAGGTTTGTACTGTGGAAAGAAAAAAAAAAAAAAGAACAAAAACTCTTTGTAGGTGTTTGGACGAACTGAAATCCTACTTTTTTTCCACAGGGTTCCCACATCCCAGCTAAATGCTTAGGTCAGAAAGGGATGAGTTTGCTTCTAGTTTGTTATTTAACTTCATATTTGAAAATGGGTCTGGAGACTGGCTGCACCTTAGCTCCTCCTACAACAATTTTAATTGAATCCTGAAAAAGTAGACTGGCGTTACTTAGCTTTTAGGAGCATATAGCTCAGAGACGTTTTTATTTCTCTCTTGTTTCAAAGAATAAACCACAAACCACAGCAGCCCAGCTATAGTAGCAATTAAATAACACAGCAGCTGACATAAAGATGTAGCTAATGTACATCCCCATAACTTTTCAGCACTATGTGAAAGAAATAGTGTATGCTTAACTATGCAAGAGTTTACCTCTGCTAGTGTTACAAGAAGAGGATCAAAAGGAACAGTTTCAGGAAGGCATTCCCATTTCAGTCTGTGCTTTACTGAGCCATGCACTAACCTATATAAAGAATTAAAGTTTGAACAAATTAACATACAACAATGCACGATTTATTTCTAACACTATTCACATTGAAATATCACCATCAGCATTGTAAGATTACTATGATATTACACACACAATTTCAATACATACTGCCCTCCATAATGAAAGATATAGTAGTGTATAACAGTGCAATTATTACAGTTTTCAAGTATGGCAGTTTTCAGAATTCTTCTCCCAAACACAAGGAAATCAGAAAATAAATTATAGTAATTATGGATGCCTCTCATACTGACATAGAAGATGCTCCCTTTGCAAAGTTACTTCCATCAAGAAACATTTTCCTGAAATAACAACTGGCAAGGAAAATCAGTTGAAACAAAGAAAATCATACTGGAGTTCATCAGTTACTCCTAAGAGGATGATGTACTTACATGTATAAAAACAATCATTTATACATGTACTAATGATTACTTAATTTTTTGTTTACTAATTATGCATCTGCTTGACAAAACACTAAAATGCTTCTTATGTATGCAAATATATAATAGACAAAAGGAGCTTAAAATACATAAACACATGGTTTTGTTAATAACTGATATTGTTGGCAATTACAGAATTGGAATATTCAGGAAAATATTTTCATAGTACTTACTGCAGACAAAAAAAGACTGCAAGATGTCTGCTTACTAAAATGGCACTGATTTTATTGTCTTTGTTATTAGGGAGGAGAAAACATATGAAGAAATCTCATTCGTTCGTGAAAGAGGTTTAATACTTTACAAAAAAGAACAAAAAGAAGCCACATCAAACACGGAAAATTGCTTATTCCTTTGAAAAGAGCTAAGTATCAGAAATCTTTTCAGAAATGAATGGAATCAAACTGCCTAACTAAAAGAGCAAGGAGTTTTGAACAGATGTTTTTCAACCTGCATAATTCTACCTAACCATAATACATATAAGAAAGAAAATAAACAAAACTAACATACCTGCACGGAATGCCACCTTTAGCATATATAGCGGCAAATGCAGAAGTTGTTCTAGAAGGAGTACCAAACTGTGAGGGCATCAACAAACAAAATTATTTGGTTATAACAGTCATGTTTGAATATGTTAAAACTGCACTTTATCAAGAAAGGAACTTAGTCACATGATTCCAAAAATAATCAGAAAAAGAAAGATCTTAAGATGGAGAAGACACAGGATGGAAAACACATATGATACATTTATCAAAAAGTACTTTTCAGAATTACCTGGCTAGGAGGTTGCAAAAACGAATACATTCCTGGTGGAATGCTCTCATTTTTCTACTTTGTCATGCAAATCTTAACACTGAAGTCTTATGGGTTCTCACTTAAGAGACTAAGTACCTCTCACTTTCCTAATGATCCGTATTGCCATTATATGCAGGTAACATGCAGAAGGTGGCTTTGCTCCAATTCCAGCCTGATCTGAGCACAGACAAAAGTACAAGGTGGCAAGATGATAAGCACCAAATGTTGGGCAAGATGGTATGAGGGCACTGGAAATCAGTGGGGAGTTTCATGGAAGGAAAACCTGCAAAGTTATTTTATATGCAAGCTTCTTATCCATGTAAGCTATGGTATCACTTACTAACGTGATCATTCAATGCTACTTTCAAGATTAAACATCATATCACAAAGCATATAGCAGGAAACACCATGAAATCTTTATTTCTATATTTCTACTGTTTGCGCCTACATTAAGATTGTTAAAATTGTGTGCATGATTTGACTTCTTAGCTTAATTGATTGTATTAATTACAAAAGGTTTCAAGAAAAAAAATCACACATAGAAATTCCCACATGAAAGCATCATCTTCTGCATGTATTTCCTGAAGCATGGAAATTTCTTCCATCAGGAGAACTATTTCAAACAAACAGAAAACCCATACCTATACATACCGGATCAATAGTTTTGGGATTCAGCTTGTCACTAGGCTTTGGCTGTGGTTTAGTTGCAGGTTCCGGAGAACATGGCAAAGGAGAGGATGCCTTACTTTTCTGTACTGCAGTCTTTGGTTTTATTTGCACGCCTGATGACATTCTTAGAACATTACTACCTATAACCAAAAAAAAATGAAAATATATGAGTTCCCATTCCTATAAGACAATATCAAGGGTTAGAATCCCAAGGTCCGAAGACTGACGTTAACAAACAGCGAAGAAAATCTAAATAAGCGTATGACAAAAGGAATGCTTATTCTTCCATAACCCGTGCAGTACAAGGGCCCATTCTGACAGAGAAGTCTGTCACTTCATCTTTCAAGTGCATACATCTCATAATCTTGCACTGTTCTCCTTTACTGCCATAACGTTTTCAAGATATGTCCTGCCTTCAGTGATAATCTTTTTAAAAGACAAACTAATATACCACAATTAGACAACCAAAAGTTTCTTTAGAAGATATAAAAACATACATGACACAGGAACTATTATATTTGTAAAATGAAAATCATTAAAGCCATAATAATGCCGAAGCGCTAGAAGACTGACAATAACTGAGAAAGAAAATTTACTAATTTTTAAGTGCCACCTTATTACCACAAAACTCTAATCATTTCAAAAAACACATTTCTTACTATCAGAAAAACTGGAATCAACATATTTTAAGACTACAAAAAAAATAAATAAAAAATTCTTGGCATTAGTATTATATATCACAAAACAGTGCTATCAGTGTCAACCTTTGAAATGTACACTTGCTCATAATGCAATCGTCTTAATACATATTTCTCAGAAAAGTATTTAGAATTAATTTAGAAGTATTCATTTTTTTTTCTCTTCCAACAAATAATTAAGACACACATCAAGGACTTTAACAACGTTTTAACTAACATCAAAATCTAGATGCGTTTCAAAAGTCACTGGTGATACCATCACAGAAAGTTAAACGAATAAATAAGTAAGACATGGCAACAGGCAAATCAGTCCTTTGGGACAAAAGTTAAGATAGAAGTTAAGGACGGTGATAAAGGTTTTGTAAAAGCACAACTGCATACCTACTGCAAGAGAGGGAGGTGGAAGGGAGTGGAAAAAGGACTTCTCATAGCGAGGCCTCGGCCTCAGAGCAAAATGAAAGTCCTTGTGTAGTCAAGAGCTGGAAGAGACACAGGCACATACAGAGCTCAGGCAGCACAGGTGCAGTTAGGAATCAAACAAGCGACACACGAGGCTTGATGTGGATGCGAACCGTCCCGCCAGCAGGTGTCAGACTTCAAGAAAAGGGCAGAAACACCTACACAACAAGAAAGAGCACATTTGAAAGGGGCCTTTCAAGGCAGAACGAAAGAGGCCTGGGCTTGGCTCCTGGAAGCCACTTATCGGAGGCAGAACGACAGCAAGCAGGACTTTAAAGGCTAAGCTGCTCACTTACCCTGCCAAGCGACAACCCTCCCGGAGCGCTGCTGGGGCAGAGAACGAGAACGATGAGGGGGACCCGAGCCCCGTAACCGTTAAGGGGCTCAAACAGCCACCCTCCGCCGGCCGGCGGGCAGCGGCGATACCCCTTCCCCCCGCGCCGCAGGGGCCCGGCGGGGCCCAACCCAGCGCAGCCGGCCCCGGCGTGCCGGGAGGAGAGCCCCCGCTCCCCTCCGCTCCGCTCCGCGCTTCCTGCCGGTTGCCGGGGAAGCTACGGGCCGCCGGGAGCCCAATCTTCCTCGGGAGCATGCGCGGGGTGCGGAGGGGAGGGGGCGTCAGTGCTTCAGGGGGCCCGCGTGGAGGCGCGGATGCGAGGGGTGCGTGAGGCAGGTGGTGCTTCAGGGGGTGGAGGCCGTGTGCTCGTCCTCGGTCACCCCCTCACGGGGCACCGGCCTGTTGCCCGCCTTTCCGCCACGCTTCATGAGGGCTTCCAAGATCTCCCATGGAGATCTTATGCACAGCCCCAAGACAAACACCGCAACCTGTGGGGCAGTGGCAGCCCTACCACATCAAGCCCAAGCCTCCCCACTGCCTCCCATCAGTGATTTCACTGAATCCTCTGGACTTTTAACACACACGAAAAAAGTAATAATAAAGCTTACCTCCAGCAGCCTTTGTGTGTTCTTGTCCAGTTGCCAGCGTCTCACTCCACGCATCATCCTCGTGTGCTGGTGGCTTTGGTTGTGTGGTCTACTGTGCCGGCCTGGCTGTTTGGAAAGCATGGTGAAATGTCAAGGAGCTGAGGCTGTGTCTCGAGCGAATCAATGCTTAAATACTTGCTTTCAGGCTAACAGGAACAAGGAGAAAGAGTAAAGTTTAGAAGTCAGATTTCTCAACCTACCTCATCTATTTCTGATTAGAATGGAGATGGTAAATTTTAGTATGAAATTGCCACTCTTGGATACCCGATTTCTTAGTATCTTCACAAGGAAAACAAGATTCATGAAATATTCATCTTGCCTTTTTACTTTTGTGTGACAAAAGTGTAGCTTACAACCATGGGGTCATACTCCATTTGAAATTTATTTTTGTTTCAATTATAAGGACAGAAAATATGTTTCTTTTATCAGATAACCCGCTCTCAAACTATACTGAAATTTGCGTCATAAATACAGTATTTATTCTTATAAAACACATCTGAATGTAGTTAATGACCTTTTGAGTAAAAGGATACATTTTTTTCTTCTGTGAACCCTATTAATCATCAGAATGCTTTTTTGCTTTCTTCAAGAATTGTGTTTATTCTTTCATGCACTCAGCAGTAAATCTCCAAGCAAGACATTTTTTTGGTTTGCTTAAATTGTGTGGGATACAAGCTTTCCACCGTCACACATTCTTTTTCACTTTTGTAATTTATAACGAGGAGCTAAATGTGTATAAGTGGCTATTCTGTTATTTCCCACAAAAAAAAATAAAAATAAAAATAAAAAAAATGCGCTGACAACGTTGAAAAGTCGTTGTTGGTGATTTGAAAACTACCATTTTCCTTAGATTTTGGCCAGTGATAGCATGTCATAATTAATTTTATCCAACACAAATAGTTTGTATCTGCCAATAATTGGAAGTTGTAAGTGAGGACATTTACAAACTTAAAATAGGGCTACATAACTTAATGCTTTTATATGAGTGCAAGAGACCTGTCGAAAACACAGAAGAAAAAATGTTAAAAATAATGCTGGAGAAACAAAAGGGAAGAGAAGATTTTTACTTTGTATCTAAATCTTTTAACTAAAACTAACAGTAAATACAGTACTTCCACATTTTTTTTTATTGTTTCACAGTACCAAAAGCAATAGCAGAGTTGATGTCCTATTCATAAATTTTACAAACTGGTGAGGATCTCAGAATAATCCAGTATTTTTAAAGCATACCATGTAAGTCTTTGAAAATCACACTAAAAAAATGCAAACCATCATGCTCATCTCCATAATGGCAAAAAATAAATGCTTTTCTGCATGAAGTTTAATTTTAGTTTAGTGTTTTAGTATCATGTTAGTCATATATCTGCTATAGTTGCTTTGTGAGTACAGAGCAAACTACAGATACATTCAAGCATGAAAAAAAAAAAAAAAAGTAGTAGCATAATTCCTAAGTCAGTAGGAGGTATGACTGCTGTGTTGTGTGAAGCAAAGTACCATTGATCAGCTCTGTGGAGTCAGCAACTCCCACTGAGTTCCTGGAGGCATAGAAACTACTGGGTTATAACAGGGCAAGTTAGACTCTGTTTCTCTGCAAGAGCAGGTTTTAACTCAGTGTTAAAGCCATTTCCTGAAAAATGCAAAATAAAGGAGTGTTACAATAAAGTGGTGTGTATGGTATGACAGGGAATCCTGCCATACTTTGAACATTGAATATACAGACTTCACTGCTCACTTTCAGGGAAACAATATGTCAAATCAAGGACTGAGAGAGAGCCACTGAACTGTGGATGCCTGATAGATATGTCCCTCTAGGGGGGTCATATGGTGGGCAGTTCCTCTCTGGACCTGGGACAAATCATTACATCTCTCAGGAAACTGCCTTCATGTAAAGCTCTTTCAGATATGAGGTAACAGAATCACAGCATGGCTGAGGTTGGAAGGGACCTCTGGAGGTTATCTGGTCCAACCCTCCTGTTCAAGCAGGGGCACCTAGAGCAGGTTACTCAAGGCCATGCGCAGGCAACTTTTGAAGGTCTCCAAGGAGGAAGACTCCACAACCCGTGCCAGTGTTCAGTCACCCTCACAGTAAAGAAGTTATTCTGACATTCAGAGCGAACCTCCGGTGTTCCAGTTTGTGCTCATTGCCTCTTGTCTCGTCACTGGGTACCACTGAGAAGAGACTGGCTCTGTCCTCTTTGCACCCTCCTACCCAAGTCCTATGGAGGGATGCTGGCCTGGTGGTGGTGCAGCACCAATACACACCTCCTGTGCCAGGGCTCCCAGTGCATTACTGTATGTGTGCAAAGAGAGAGACAGCCTGGCTCTGCACTGCACGTCTGCAAGGCTCAGGTTCTTGAGACCTGGGGACCTGCCCATCTTGGGTGGGCCCAGTCCTCTTCTGAAGGAGCCTCACTCTCTTCCTCTGCCATGGGAGGAGCAGAGACTAAAGTGATCCTAAATTCCTAGAATTCAGTAAGATGAAAACACACCCTCATGGATACCTTTTTCTGACTTGCATATTTTAAGAGTTAGGAAAAGGGAAGTCATAGGGTTAAATACACATTCAATCCCTTCTGATTGATTCCTACAGTACAACCCTAAATATTTTCTGTTACACTTAGCCTAAGAACTTGCAGCTCCCCAGTTCCTTCAGTAGCTTCTTCGTTATTTTACCTGACCTCGGATATTGCTAGATATTGACATGGGGAATATGCATCAAAATACTTGTAATAAAATGTCTTTGTTTAAAAGAAAATACTTTTCATACTGTCTCATTATTAATAGCTATAATAGAAACTAGTCTGTGAAATCTTAACATGTTTGGTGGATGGACAATTTAAAAGGAAAAATAATACAATATATTGTAAAAACAAAATATTAAGATACTGTAATCAACAAAACATTACAAATTTTAGCATTTTTCTCCATCAAAATGATATCACTTAGTAGTCTTAAATGTGGTGTCGTGAGCTACTATTATTTTTGTATACTTACATAACATTAGCACCAGTTGTTATGAACTTCTCCATTATGTATTTCTTATTTTGATTTAATTTAACTGTCATAAACTTTTCTAAATATTCAAAATAAATAAAAGACAAAAATCTGAATAATTTGTGAGGAGTTTTTATCACCGAAAGAAATGGAGTCACATATGTATGTTACTGTGTTGAGGAAAGCATGTAAAATTCTGAAAATGAAAGTTTGATCTGGATTGATTACTTGCTTTTTCATAATAACAACAGTACATAACCAATTTAAATATAAGTGATGATTAATGAATTAATTATGTATCAATGCTGATAAAACCAATATGCACTTTGACTTTTTTTTTCATTAGTCACAGTTAGATAGTCAATTACTGAGGGGGAGGAGAATTCACCAAAGTGGAATGGATTCTGAGGCTTATGAAATTAAAACTGAAGTTTATGACTAAAGTAATTAAAAGAATATAACATAAAACAGTCACGTTATCGATCTTTTTGTCTGACCATATTTATACCTTTGCTAAACTAACACTTTTTTTTATGGTTTTGGTTTGGCATTCAACCAATACCATGAAGTTTCTTCACAGGTACAAACTTTTAAGTGTGGAAAGCAGGGAGTTGGTGTTTGAATTTTTGTCCTCATTGCTGACAATTCACATCATTAACACTTCCCTCTCTATTCATGGATGCTTTTTTGTTATACAATAGGTGTTCTATACTGTTTTGTTTGCTAAATGTTGCCAAATACAAGAAAGGGATTACCTTTACAGCTTTAAGGATTGTTTCATCTTTCTATGTTCTCTAATATTCATCTAATAATATATCAAATATATATTTGAAATATTTGAAAATACTTTTAAAGTTTCTAAGTCATGTGCAATTTTAACCTCAGTTGGGGCTAACAAATTTTACAACCTAGTAAGAATAATGTAAGAACAAAACACGTTTCCTCAACTAAACATATTTGCTAATTATTTTTATTTCTACTGTAAATCTTAAAAGGTAGAAAATCTCACTGGCCTCTTGAAAAGCACACATTTCGGACTGAAGTCACTAGGAGTGTTTTCTGTAGACTGTTCAAATATCATTCCCCAGAGCTTTTGTCCTGACTTAACCACTCTATTTGCTTTATAAAGAGTACTCTATAAAAAAGGGAGCTATTTTACAGGGTTTGGCAATAAATGTGAGCTACAGAACAGACTGTAGACACCTAATTGTAGTTTTTGGGTTCCTCTACAAAGGTTTAGATGCTCCAGGCGCTTTCCATCAATAAGTTCTGTATCAGTTGATTAGTTCAGTGCCTGTCAAAAGCTGATGGACCTGTGAATATTCCCTTGTATCCTCAGTGAAAATTGGTGTGAAACAGTGCCATTTCAGTTGAACAATTCCAGATAACAAACAGTCCATATATGCTACTGGATTGCTTGCATTCTTCTGTAATACACCAGAAATGACTTGATTGCCTATTATTAAGTGCTAAATTGCTGGGAGGACTTCGGATTAGGAAATCAAAGTCCTGTGTAAAACTTGGAGGCAAGCTCCCAAGAAACAGCCTGATCCACAGGAACACTTGTGCTTTTTGATGTTATAAGGTAACAAAAATACATGCAGGTGTAACAGGCAAATTTAGGAACTGAAAGACTCTTAAATTGTGTCATGGACTACACAGGTCTCTAGCATTAGCCTGCAAGCATGGTGCTGTGAATGTTATTCTTGAACTAAGGTAGAAAGCTGAGCAAATTCAAATGTTTGCATGGGCAACTACAGTTTAATTGTGTTAAGATTCCATACCAGGCTTTTTGATTGCTCTCAAAGATACTGATCTGAAGTAATTAGGGAATTCAGGTTTTTTTATCAGTACTTGAGTGAAACAGGAAAAGCTTTGCCTGAATATGTACAGACATACTAACTTGTAATTGCTCCACTTTTCATTACTTATTTAGGTGTTTAAAGCAGCTCTGAAATAGTGTTGTTATGCTTGTATTCATGCTGCACACATGACCATGGCCATCACGCACCCATGGAACCAATGTTCCTATCTAACATAGCACTATCAGGAGCTGAAACAGACCAGTTATACCCCTCAATCAATGAGCTACACTTCCTGAGAAATGAAATTAGGATTCAAAAGAGATATATCAGGATATGTATATATAACCTGATTCTTCAAAATACTCATATTGTGACTTTGTGACCATTGATTATTTATTCAGGTGATGCCAATTGCTCTGGAATGACAATTCATACCAACACCATCTTTCAGATCACAGCTATCACTGTCTCTTGCAATCACAGCTACTTACATAAAAGTACTTTGCTTATTTTTGTGGAGAGATCAATTTCCAAGAGCATAGTCAAAAAGTAAGACTTAGGAACCTGTATTTCTTTAAGTTACTGGACCTAAATCTTAGTTTTATGATGCTTGCTTTCCTGCCTCTGTGCTATTCACCAGAATCGCCATTCCTAATTTAAGTTTCAGGAGTTCTTACCACAATGTGTGAACAGTTAAACAGCTAAGAATTAAATTCACAGAAGGTACCAAAGTTGAGAAAGCAGTGAACAACACCAAGTCATAGAAAGTGTTAAGGAGAAAGCTGTGGTTTTAGAGAAAGGTAGGAGCCAAACACTTGGGAAAGAAAAGGAGTTGGATTTGTATCTCTGACCTCCTTTGTGGAACTTGCAGCAGTTAGAGTATTCAAAGCTAGCAGTTTTGGAGGCAGGAGCCCCCAGGAGTTAGAGAACTCACTGTGCTATGGAAAACAACAACAACAACAACAAACACTGGGATATGGAAAACTGAGGTTCAAAGTCTTCTTTTGCCTGATTTGAAGAATAGGCTCAAACCCAAGCTCTCCCACCTGATGAACACATGGTGACATATTGAGTTGTTATTCTTAACTGCTTCAGGACATTCTAATGCTTTTCTGAACTGAACCAACTTTTACTAATTGTGATTTGCACTGAATTGGGTCTGAGACCTGTAAACTGAAATGAACTGAGAGAATATATCAGTTAGCATAGTAAGCCTGAAAGGCGAAGGTACCCAATGTCACAGAAACTAGTGACAGAACTAGCAACTATATGTTCTCTGCATAAAACAAAACCAACCCCTAACAAATGGACAGTATGTTCAAAGATTATTAATCTGTCACAATTTGGGGTTCATTCATAAGTGTTCCCCACTATTCTATGTTGCAGGTAGTTTTATATAATATCATGGGTGCCACATGAAGCAAATGAAAAAAAAAAAAAAAAAAAAAAAAAAAAAGGATGTTTCCCTCTCCTTTCCCTGCAGAGAATGCCATTATTCTGTTCCTGCTGATCTCTGTGGAGCTGGAATTTGGTTTTAGACATACAAAAGTTTACTTGAGGTGTTGTTCTTTAAACGCAACACGGACATGCACAGGCTTTAGCTGTGCTCACCAAATGATTAATTATTATAACTATTTGAAAATCAAAATTAAGCACTAAATTTCCGAGGCAGGATAAATGTGATTTAAATTCTGCTATGGAAACAATGAAGCAAAAGTTGAAAAGTTGCTGCTGATTGTTAGGGTGATGCTATGAGAGCTGCTTGACATGTTTTCCCTATCGGGTTTGCATAGGGAAAGAGGCGATTCAGACGCATACCGTGCAGTTTTGTATTTTCCCACGTGGTGGCAATCATTCCCTGTCTTTCTTTGCCACTTCTGCCCTTTGAGAAAGCTGCTGCTCTGCATTGGTCCGCAGCTTCTCAGTTTGGAGAGAGAATCAAGGGAAAAGTCAAAATATAAAAGGCTGCAAAATAGAAGAGTTTGTTAAGTGGCAAGGGAAGTATTTCATAGTTGAATTGTCAGAGAAATTGTGTTCTTTGTTAGCAAACCTTCTACCAGTTTTATCCCACTGTAGCACACAGATCAGTAGTGGTATATAAAGTATTGATTAACGGCAAATTATTTAGCCCGTCATAGAACGAGGCAAATAATAATAAATATGGAAAATATCCTCCATGAATTCACAAGTCATCGTGAGACTATCTCTACTTTTCCTTGTGTGTGTGCATGTATGTGTGTGCCAACAGCAGGAGTAAATGCATGAGGTTAGGACTTCTTGGTCTAAAGAAAACATGCTGGGGCAGAGTTGTTGCTCTGGCTAGTGAAAAGTATGTCTGCAGAAGATGTATAACTGGATACAGCTTTGTCTTTTGTAACATTAGCAGATGTTTCGGCTTTTTTTCTCTCACTGAGTCCAGGAGGTTCCCTTTGCTCTATCAGAAACAGGGGAGAGCTGCATGGAGAGCATCAGGCTGTGCTCTGAGGCACACACAGCTTGGATATGCTGCTTCACAAAAGCATTTAATGTCTCCCACATACCAGGCACAGCTGGCACTTGAGATAACAAGTAGGAACACTTCCTTTTTTTATGATACAGAGAAGGTTTGAAAGACAGACTTATGGTCCATAGGACTCAATTCAAGTTGGTGGCTGAGAACTAGTGACAGCCTAGGAGTGTTGATTGTAGTGATGGTGATGAGGATGGGAGCTGTGGTAACAATCGTGACTAAATGATGCAGTGATATAGATAGAACCAAAGATGGTGGTGGCAGTAATAGTTTTCTAGTTTTCTCATTTTCTCTCTCTCTCTCTTTCTTTTTTTTCTTTTTTTTTTTTTTTTCCCCAGAAGGTGGTGGAAATGGGGAGCAGCAGCAACCCATGGGCCCTCTGTGCCTGCTCTCACAAGAATAGCAAGTGGGGAGTAAGGCTGCCCTGTTGTCACTTACTCTGGTGGGTTTTGGAGGGAGAAGAATTAAAGCCCTTTTAGAGAAGGAGAGGGGAGTCAGTGCTCTGGAGTTCCAAGTAAAAGTGGTGAGAAAGGATGCATGAGGGTGTACCAGAGGGAAACCGCCAGCAGAGCACAGCTAAGGCTTCAACCCCATGATATTTAGACTTCTCTTCATGGATCATAGTTCCCATAATTCAGACATCACTTTGGTTCTCCACAGTTCTAACTTCTGATATGAGAGGAGACCTGAGAAGAGAAACTTGAAGATGGGAAAGAACTGAAGGAAGAACTACTTAACGAATCAGAGAGAAAGGTGGGGATTAGAGAAGCTTTTGCTATAGTCTGCATCATACTGCACTTCTTTATTTCTGATTAGAAATAGTAGAATACCAGCATGTGTATTTTTGAAGAGGGAAAAGGAAAAGATGGGGAGGGCAAGGCTGGAGAAAGAGTATGTTGTTGTGCTGCCCACTGCAGACTGCACTGCTACCACCGGGTGCCGACACAGGCAGTCCCACACGTGGGTGGCTGGCAAGTCCCTAGGCTGTGGAAGTGCCGTAGAGCATAGGAGCAGGTTCTGGCAACAGGCAGCTAAAAGGCATAGGGCAGGTCTCTCAAGAGCAGGTTGTAAAGAGTTGCAGTGTTATCAAAAAGGCTGACAGTGAAAGAGTGTGGAAACTTGGTAGTCTCTTTGCAGGATAAACACTGATAGTTGCGCAGTATGAAATGCAAAAGAGGAAACATACTGACAGCCTGACAGGTCCAGGTATTAACCATGAAGTAAGGTACAAACAAGAGGCCAGTATGACACTTACCATCAGTTTTGAGTTACAAAAAGTAATTCAGTTCAGAAGAGAGTTGTGTATTTTAAAAATAGTGTGAACTTTTCATCTCACCAAAAATCATTTTAACAGTATTACAAATTCTGGCTAACAGAAAGAGTTTTGTTGAATTGAATGCTGGATCAGATCAAAGATTAATGTATCACAATGTCCTGTGGTTGAGTGTCCTATCTCAGGCAGCCAGAGAGGGTGCCTAGGGATGACTATGTGAACCAGGGCAACTCTAGTTAATATTTCCCATGAGTATCCTCCCAGCCTTCAGCCATTTGCCATTCAGAGACATCCTGAGCCAGAGATGATTGCTGCATATTCAGTAATCTTCAAAGGATTTCTCTTATGTGACTTCTAGTCTCCTGTTGAACCCGAGGGGACTTTTAGCATTCACAGTAGCCTGTGACAAAGAGTCTTGCGGCTCATCCTCACTTTTTTTTTTTTTTTTAGTTGTGAATTTGCTACTTGCTAGATTTATTTCATACCAAATAGTTCTTTTCAGGCTTCTTCAAGGCTGCAGAAAGAGAATGACAAGTTTATGTCATCTCACAGTTATTTTTTGGACTGGATAATGAAAAATGTCATGTCACTTCTCAGAATCCTAATACCATCTCATTGTTCCTAAAATCCGCAAATTCTTTACATTTTAACTTGTCTAGATGTTCTGTAAAATCATGATTTGTTTAAATTATGACAGCTTTCCTAATCACTAATGCAAAGCAGCTCAGTCTGTATGTAGTGGGCCATCATGTCCTTTATAATTTTCATAAATCTCATATACATAGAAATTTCACTACACACAAAAGACCCCAAGGTCTTCTTTTCTACTCTCGTCTTCTTTCCTTTTCTATTTGTTTTGTTTATTTGCTTATTTCAGTCCACAAAACTGAAAATGGCACCATTTTCATTACAAGTACAATCTGTTAAGCATAGTGTCCCACTGAAAATACTGGTAAAATATATTCTTGAGAGTAGTGAGGACTCAGTCCTGCAATATTATTCCATTCTGTATGCCTATCCATTTTATTTAGCATATACACCCTGAATGCATTTCTAAAATGATCACACAAGTCGTAGTGTAGAATTCAGTCTTACAGTGTTATAAAGATGACTTCCACAAATAATGAATGGTACTATTATTCATGTGGAAAGTGAAGCAATCAATAGGGGCTGAATAGTAGTAAATACATGGGGGTCCTTGCACATCTATCTTTTGGGATAGATCATGTGTACAGTCCCTAAGCAGTGAAGAAAAGTTTGATAGGGCAGCTTAGGTTGCCAGTTTTTCTTTTTCTTTTTCTTTTTCTTTTCTGTTTTGTTTTGTTTTGTTTTGTTTACTCTGACTAGCTGTATTCTTGTTTGAAGAATTATTTTAATGCTCCATGGTATTTGCTGAATACTAATTATCTATCAAGGGTGAGGAGCGCTGTATGAGTGTTTTTTTCATCGCTTACATTATTTCTCCAACTCTAAATAAATAATAATAACATTATTTACATCATCCTTTTCCTCCAAAGCACGAATTTTTACTCAGTTTTATCATATGGTTTAGAAGTAGTGGCAGTAACATCACAGTAGCAACTGGGAATTTATTTAATAGTTTTCTTAAATTGAGGAAGCAATGACCATTTAAACCTACTCTTTATTTTCTGTTGTTTAGCCAGTCTTTTACTTACAGCATTTCACATCACCACCATGAATATTCTGTGGTTTTTTAGTACTTTGGGACACAGGGACTTGTCAAGAGGAAAAACAAAAAGATAAGTCCACTGCTTTGACAAGTTCAATGTATTTTAGGTAGGAGCAGGTACTCTTGCAGCTCTCCTCCCAGAGCCCATGGTGGTCCAGTGGCACTGTGTGCCCAACACACACAGAGTAGGGGCTGTGGTTCCAATGAGGCCTGTGGACTTGTGCCAGCCTGCTGCTCAGCTCTGCACCCCTGGACCTGGAATGATGGGGAAAATGATGGCAAGAAAACTGCATAGCTTCATGTAGGCAGGAAGAAGCCATAAGAGTTCATTAGCTCACCATTAGCTCGCGTCAAGGTCTGACTGGGCTTGTTAACTCCAGCTCAGCAGCACATTTCTCCAGGTCTTGGTGTGGTGGCTGCAGGCAGGAGAAATCCCCTCGGCAATCTGAAAGATCAGTAGTTTTTATAGTGGAAGAATTTTTATTTATTTATTTATTGTAAGACCCTGGGATATTTCAGACAAAATCACATTATGTAGTGATGAGGGTTTCCCAAATTAGTTCCAGATGAGCTGATATGTCTATACAACATAACCTAGCTCTTTTCAGAGAGCTTTGGGTTTGTCCCCAAAGCAGTGTATCTGCATTAATACAGCTCTACCTCAGCACAATTCAGCCCACTTCTCAGCTGGGCTTACTTTGTGACGTTTCTGGGTCTCTGCACAATGCCCTGCCTATTTTCCTAGGCGCTTGGTAGATGCAGAAAGAAAAAATGTGATGTATGAAGATACCATAATCACTCAATAAAGTGTGAAAGGTTCACAAGGCTGAAAAAGCCTAAGGTACAAAAAGCACATGATTATGCATTTTAACTATGTAGGTGGCCATAGATTTATTACGAGAAATAGACCAGGTTAGATGAGGCCCTGAGCAACCTGATCTAGTGGGTGGCATCCCTGCCTATGGCAGGGGGGTTGGAACTAGGTGATCCTTGAGGTTCCTTTCCAACCCAAACCATTCTATGATTCTATGATTCTAAGATTCTAAGGTTCTATGTTTCTATAATTCTAGAATTCTATGATCAAATCCTCCGTGGCAACCTATTTGGCAACACTGGAAATACAGTAGATCCACTAAAGATTTAGGAAAACAAAATAGGAAGTATGAGTTCCAGTGGGTTTCTTCTGCACTGAAGCAGACCAATTTGGAGCATACCAATTTGGAGAATGGAATTAAGAATAGAATAGAATTATGAAAAGTGCTCAGACTGGAAGTCTGACTAGAAAAGTTTGAACGAGAACAAAAAAGTTCATGGCTAGAGGAAAACAAAAAGAGAAGAACTTCAGATTATAAAAGAAAAGGTTCGGTACAGTACTAACCACAAACCTTTGGATCTACCTCTCAACTACAAAATTGTTTATAATATTAAGACTGAACTTGATCAGCCTGAAAAATGGCATATGACAATTTTTACTGAAGAAATTGTTTCTGCACAGTAGAATACAATAAAACTGATTCTGCCAGGCCCAGTTCAGTGCTTTTATGTGCCCTCAAGGCACCATTTATACTCCAATAAAGGGAATTTGTGCACTGAAAATTATTATATCCTTAAATCACAACAATTCTCTGGTGCTTGTATTTACAAATTATAAAATAACTAATTCAAGGCTCTTCCCCTAAAAGTCTAATAGTATTTTTCCCCATCCCAAAGATATGCTGCTGGGTTGTGATTTTTTTTTTTTTTTAGGACCTTTGTGAAGGAAAGGGCTTTGCAGTAATGAAAGATCTTTTATGGAAACAGAAGACAATTCTATAAAGAGTTATTCGTTATTCTTTAGCTCCTTTGTAAATGTAGTGGTCCATTCCAGATCACTCAACTTCTCCATCAGCTTACAAAGAAACTTCCAAGAAGGCAATCCCAAATTCTACCAAAACTCCATTTGTTTGTTTATTTTTTTTCTTAATTTGATTGCCAAGAGTTTGTATTTGACTTGTTGCCATGAATAAAACTATTCCTTTTCAACAATGGGCTCTCCGGGAATGGTGTGGGAAAGCTAATCCCATTACACAGCTCAGAAGTTCCCACTCTGTGGTGATCCAGGAAAGGCAGCTTATCAGGCACTTAGCAGAGCTGTCAGCTGGTCACCTCAAGCCGGGTATTCTTCTTCGTGGAGCAAAGCAGGCCAGCAGGAGCAGTAGTAGGGTTTTGTTTGTTTGTTATAAGTAAATAGAACAACAGGGAACTTTTACATCCTTGACCTGAAAGTCATGTTCATGTAAATAGAGGACATTAATGGTAAAGCATACTACAGTGTCATCAACACAGTGGTCAGCTGTGTTAATTGATTTATAATCAACAGATGAGAGGAGTCTTCCCAAGCGGCTATGTCTTGTGACATTTTCTGTGACTGTCTATTTCTGTTTGCAATAGCTCATTTTGCTAGATGCCTCTAAAAGAATAGCTTTCCCTTGAGGGAAGTTGCATCGAGACTCGATGCCTTTGTATTATTGATCTAGCTGATGGGCCTCTTGTGATGCCTCCTGTCGTATGGCCAGGATCTCCTAATGATAACATAACCTAGAGAAAGGATTCTCTTCCTTGCTAAGGCAGAAACCATGGTTTGGAGGAGTGGGGAAGAAGCCAGACTTCACAGTAATGAGCTGAGAATTGGCTCACGAGGGGCAAAAGCATCCATTGCAACATTAAAAAACACATGGAAAATGTGTAACAGCACCTTGGTTTTGATGAGAACTGGATTAAAGCAAAGCAGGAAAAAAAAGTTTTTTTTTTTTTTTCTTTAATTTAACTTTGCATTTGGCTTGTGAAGTCATTGCTGCAGAAAAGGGGGATGGAGGTGCTGTAAGCACCTGGAATATTGTATTCCATAAGCCAAAGCACTGGAATTATTGGCAGATTTGAGTGTCAGACTCGATCTTGCACCAGTCTTAGTCCTGGTACCCTACCTGATTGTCCTAATCGTTCAAATAAAGGAAAATAACCGGTTGTGGTACAAAATGCCACACTAAATTAGGACTCAGAAAAATTTTGATTCAGGTCCTGGTGCAGCTCCAGAAGTGTCTTTGTATGAAGTTCTTTCCTTTCATTGCATAATATTCCCAGTACTTCTCTTTTGCCTCTGTATATGTATAATGCTTGTTTTCAGAAGACATAAACTAAACTGTACTCATGAGAGTCTTGAATGACTCTAGTGATGACAGCCTAACCAGAAAGCGTTGGTGTTTTAAAGTGCCATTTAGAGAATAGCCTTATTAAATTCTTCTTTAAGACTCAATGTATTAACACATTTTTCCTTTCCTTCTTTCCTTTTTTTTTTTTTTTAATATTATTCCTTTATTGCAAACTTTAGAGCAGCTCCTCTTTCTTACTACACTTCTCAGAATGAGCCTGTAAAGTAAGGGGTGTCATCAGTTCCTAATGCCATTGAGGATGGTTAAGGGAACTTGGTGATTCCACAAACCAAGAGTCTACAAAGAACTGCCCTTCAGCTGCTGTTTACTGTTTGTTTGCTTTTATGTGTTTTTAGCCAACAACATGGCATGCTGTGATTCTGAGGTGCTGTGCCTTTGTTTTTTTTTTTCTCTTCAGGGTAGGGATAGGCGACAGTCAATTTTCTGTACTCAGTATTTTGACTGTACAGTGTAAAAGGATAACAAACTGCTACTTGTCTCAGTGCACTGGGGTGTGCCACCTATAACTTGCTAAAGGAAATAAGGATGCTAAACGAGATAAATATGATCTGTGTTTTAGTTTTGCATTTTTTTTTAATTGCCTGTTACTTCATTGCCCAAGGTCAGTCTTGTCAGGCAAGTGGACCGACAGTTCTCTAGAGTAACATAAAACCATTAAGTTGCTCTTTGATCTTGCACCTTCTGTAGAACCTTTTAATCAATTAACCATGAAGCTACTCAACTTGTCTTATTTCCTGCACATAAAACTACTTTGGTCGAGCTGACACATTACTACATTATAGATCAAAGATCGAAGGAAACTTCACATCCAGCCAGGGTAAATATGTAGAATTTTTCTGAATCTGTTAGATAAATTTTCATCCCTCAGATAGAGGAAAACAACATTTTGATCTAGATTGAATTAAAGGATTCCTGTGTATTTTAAAGGGTGGCTAAATGGATTTTAGTATGATTGACCTTACACAAGGTGTGGATAGATTTCATGGCTGGTTTGCTGAGCCTTAACTGTCCATATATCCTTTGAAAGTACCCACTGCTGATAATAATAGCAAGCATGACCTCCTGGAACATGAACACTGATCTCTTGTTTAGGATGCCTTTAAATAAGAAAGAAAATTTAAATACTGAGTATATTATAATGTGAAGAATATCAAAATCTTTTTAGTCCAGGAATTGAATTTTGACAATGGAAAGAGCTGTAGTTTCAGGCTTGTAGGGCCACACTTCTGCAATCTTATTGATACATGTAAAACTTTTTATCAGAGATAAAGAAGAATCAGAGATACCTTCAGTTTTATGTTCTTTTAGATCTGAGGTTGTTGAAAATACTAATTATATGGAAATATACCAATTATATGGAAATATACTAATTATATGGAAATACTAATTATATGGAAAATTAAGGTGTCTCAAGACTCCATTCCCGCTGGCCAAATATTGGACTACACAAACAGCTTACTTTTATCAGTTCCTTGCTTGAGCTTCCCCCTGAAGTGGGACGGAGTGTCACCCACACTGGTCCAATGGAACAAATATCTGCTCACTCAGATTTTGCTCCAGGCATATTTTGCATGGCTGTTTCTTGTGGGATTGGCTTTTTCTCCTTCTACCTGCTGATGCTGGAAGCTGAGCTGGCTTGGCCCAGCTTTAAGACTGTCACCTGCTGTATGCATTGGTAGCAGCTAGAAATATCAAGAACCAGCATGATTTCTCAAGAAAAACCCATGCCCTATTGATTTCTTTAAACCAGTAAATAAGCATTTTTGAAAAAATCCACTTTGTTGAATGATGGTGTAGGATATTCTTCACAGACATACTCTTATTCCCTGAAGGCATATCTTGTATCTCGACTCTACACTTAAAAGCAAATAGGAAATGGGAACCCTTGTAGCTGCTATAAATCGCATTATTTTCATGCTAAGTTTAAGCCACACTCTCTTTGCAAATCTGTATTGATTTTTCTGAATGTTACACTTCCTTTAACTAAACAGCTCCCTGCCGATGTTTATCTTCCTTTTAAGCTGAATTAAAAGAGAATGAAGAAGTTTGTGGATGGCATGAATAAAGTGCTCTTTGATAGATACGCTCTTTTGAACAAAGAAGAGCACATTCAGCTCGTGGTACTAAGGAAGAATCTGTTTTCCCTAATCTCCCTCTGTACAAATTCCTCATTTAAGTCTAAATCGAAATTTCCCAGAAAAAAAAAAAAAAAGGATATTCATGGAATTTATTTTAACATTTGACTCTGCATTACCTCTTTACTGCTGGATTTAAGATTCAGTGGGGTGCTTTCCTTTCAGGATTTGAAAAGATACAAAAGTCCAGAAGGAATTAGGGGGAGGTTACGCTTATTTTGAGCCTAAAGCAGGCCAAAATTTAGATTCTAGTGCTTGTTTTCTTTCTATCTCAAGCTATAAATCATCCAAGATTCATCAAACTGTTTGCAAATCTAATCCAAGCTGGACCAAGTTACAGACTGGTCCAAGATGTAGGTTTATAGTAATGCCTGAAAACAGGAAAGACTTTAGATCAGAAAGGAAAAACTATCTGGTTTCATTATAAGTGGCTTCAAGTTTCATTACAAAAGGGTTTATGTGGCTTTGATCCCCTAATTTGGCTGAAAACAAAAACAACAAAGAAAAAGATTGATCTCCATGTGCACACAGCTATTTTGGTGCATGCATGTGACTAAAATAGATATGTTGTACCCTGGTGAACCACAGCATGTTCCAGACAGAAATGCTGCATTTAAAATGCATAGATTGCAAAGTCAAGATAGATTAGTTTAAAATGTCCTCGCTGCCAGCTACCTTGAATTCTTAATCATACCTGCTGTTGTTCAGAACTGCTCAGGAGAACTAAGAGCATAAGTTCACAGCCGGAAAAAGAAAGAGAGAAACAAAGAAAAAAAGTATGTGCTTTCCACCCTTATGTATGCATATATACGCACACACTAAAGAAAAGACTTTACAAGAAGAATCTGTTTTCCATAATCCTTTATTATGGAGCCACAATTAAGTGAGTCTTTAAAAGTGAGTACTAAAGAAATGACTTCACTAGAAGCAGTTTTACTACAATAGTACTCACTTTATTTTTTTAATTTTTTTTTTTTTTGGTTAAAAACCTCCTGTCTTTCATTTTTGACTGCCGCTGCTGAAGAGGAATTGCCAATTCTCTTCACTCCTCTTGAGCCTGGAAAGCAGAGATGAAAAGCGAGCTCCTTTCCCACAAACCCCAAGCAGTGCTTACGTGGGGAAGAAGGGCAGAGCATCCACGTGCACAGAATAGCACAAAGGTTTTTTTTCCGAAGTAATGCATGCTATGGCTTCTTTAACCAACACACTGGAGGACTTGGACCACTGTCCCCAAACCAGGTTTTGTGCACTGAAACCATTGATTCATTTTTCTAGCAGATAGAAGTTTTGGTGGCTTCAGGCCAGCTAAGTTGGGTTTACAGCTGCTTTGCATCACTGAAACAGCATGAAACAGCTTGAGCTTACAGTGAATCTGGCCCTAGATTTCTTAAAACTCCAATATTTTCTTCTCTATAGTTGAATACCCTTATTTTTCTGCATTTAACAAGCCTATCCAGGACCATGTGAAATGCAAATGGACTGAGGCCACTGCTGCTAGAAGTTATTCCTAAACAGAAGGACTTCTGACTGGTCGCTACTGTCTGTGCTGTAATTGTCCTTTCTACAAAATTTTGAGAGCGTATCGCTGTATTTGTTTCCCAAGAACAATTGCAGCAGTTAATTCCCTTGTGTGTTCAGTACCCAGCAATTTCATATTGAACCAGAGCTGGTTCCTTTTTATTATCCTTATGACCTATCTTTCCCAGGCACTCATACCTTACCTATTTGATTGTTCTCTTGGTCAAAATAACTGGGTCATTTTTTTCTTTTTCTTTTTTTTTCTTTTTTTTTTTTTCTCTCTTTTCTTTTTTGTCTGTCTGTTTCTAGCTTTTGAGTGCGATTGCTATGCAGGTTTTCAGTTAGGTCTAGGTCTCTTTCTCCCTGTTATCAATTAACCTGAAGTTATGCCCTCTTCCCAGGCTGACAACGAGGCCTCATTCTTTGTGTCACATAACAAGCGAGAGTTTTACTACTTAAACACTGTCAGCCACCATTGCTGCTGATTGCTACTAGCACATTGCTGTAACAGTTAATAATACCTGTTTTTTTAAATGCTCAAATATTAATCAGAGTGTTCTTTCCATCACTAGGATGCCGTTTTGTCCCTGCCAGATGCCTCCAGTTTTCAGCAAGCGTAGGTGCAGAACTTGCTGCAGAGGGCAGGAAGAAGTGTCCCCCTGTGGGCCATGGGAACGACAGGCACAGTCCTGTCCAGAGCCAGGTACAGGGATAGGAAAGCCTGGGCTGGGTGGGAAGGGGAGGGAAACAGAGAGCCCAGAGCTGGAGGGAAGGCAAGAATGCCAAGGGCTGGTCTGTGATTTGTGGCTGCGAATGATGAGCAGCATTTTGACCAACTGGGAGTTTACAAACCGTGTTTTTCAAGGTGCTTTGCAAAGTTTCTCAAACCTGTAGTTTCATAAGCTCTGATTTTTAGAAGTAAATATACCACTCAGTGAATACTCGGTTCAGTTTCTGCATTATGGGTACACCGGCCAGAATTAATTCCTGCCCTCTTCTTACTGGAAAATTCAGTTTTTACTTTGCTTTTATTTTTATTTATTTATTTATTTATTTTTTCTCAGTGTCCAAGGAGGGACAATGGTCATTGACTGACAGATTTGTAATGCTTGTATTCTTTTTACAGGATCATATTCTTTATTTGGTTTCTCATGTCTGCATTCATGGCAGCTGAGATACTTCAGCTCAGCTTCCTGTCCTGTGCTCCCTAATGATAGCACTACCACTTTTGCATTTGTACTTTTACCTTTAGAAAGAAAAAATACAAAACAATAATTCCTCAAAGTACTTTGCTGCATTAGCTTATTTCAATGGGTGTACCTGGGAGGCTGCTTCACAGCATTGTTCAATAATCATGTAACAATTTGTGCAGCAAAAAAGAAGGCAACAACAAATGAATAATTCTTCCAATTTTTCTGTGAGGTTACAAACATTTGTTTTGTTTTGTTTTGTTTGATCTATGTGATTTCTGCAGGCAATTTTATTTAGTGTTGACACTTACTCATGTCCTTACCTTTCTTCTAGAAAATAACTGTAAAACTTCACAGAAATGGGTGCAGTGATAGGGAAGGAGATCCAGTCAAAAGTGAGAAAACAAGAGAGAACAGGCAAGCTTCAAATTCTAAACTTGCTATTTCAAAACAGCAAGCAACTTCTACAGCACAGGTCAGATGGTACTGCTCTTATTGCTGTTACCATAGAAGAAACACAGAAATGTGATTAAATAAATAAAGTTAATCAGAAGGAAACAAAACAAAAAAAAAAAGTTTGCAGTAAAAACAGTTCAAGTTAACCTATTCTCAGGGGACTTTGAAAGAAAACATACTTCTAAAGATGTGCTGTGAGAGATTTTAGGCACAGCTGCAGAAAAAAAAAAAAAAAAAAAAAAAAAAAAAGGTATCCTTTCCCTGTCTTCAGAAGGATTAAATCTGCCCTGGAAATTCACCAAAGTGGACAAATGGGCCATCATACAGAAACAACAGATTGAAGCCCAGAATGTGAAAAACTATGAGAAAGAAGAAAAATGTGCAGGAAGAAGGCTACTGGACCTTTTTACAGAACTTTAATGACGGAATAAGAGACCCAGGCATGTTAATTCTATCTTTACTTATCTCTTTTGATATGGAAAGTATCCTAAAAGGAATTAAAAAAAACAAGTTCTAACAGACAAAAACAGATAACAATTCCCCTGGTCTGAGTCTATAAATCCATGAAACATGTAAGCTTATATCATCTATGCATGTCAGACTGTTCCACAGGAGGTAACATAATGTTTTCCAAATAAAAGACATGAAAATGTCTGATCTCTGTGGCTAGATGTGTAACCTGTCTCCCTCCTTCTTTAAGGCAGGTCTTCTGATCCCTCCACAAATGTTAACAAATACCTAAAAAAGGAACAAAAACCAAGTCTTAATCTCCTGTATGTATGTAGTGTGGTACAGGGCAGTTATTGAGGGTACTGAGGCTTGATGTTTAGAGCCAAAGTGGTTTCCCTCTGAATGGGAGTGAAATAAAAGCAAGGGGTTGTAAAGACCAGAAAGCATTAGTAAGATCAACATTTTGAAATTAAGCTGTGGATATGGGAGGCAGTTTGAAAGTCTGTTCCCATGGCTGAGCAGAATTCCTGCAGCATGGGTGTCATGCTGCAGAGCTGGAACATATTTGCTGGGACTGTGGATAGCCAGAAGTCTTGCTGTTCAGTGAGATGACTGTTTTTTCTCAGCTTGACAAATGACATGCAGCAGTGACAGAGCACTTCTCCTTTGCTGGCCATCACCCCTACGGACACTGGCCAGAACAGCAGCAGCAGGAACATACCCTCCAACTCTGATTTAATCTCATGGAGCCCAGGAGACTAGTGAATAGAGCTGTTAACTCTCTGGTTTGCTTTTCCCATCTGCGTTTTATTAAGCTGAGAGCAAGATTTATTCACTTTTTTTTTTTTAAACATCAGGAGCTGTTGGTGTCCAAGATGATGGTTGATGTTAAGGTATACATACACAGTTTAACCTGGCTGAGGGCCAAAGAGGCCTGTAATTTCCAGCCTAGACCATTTATTTGCAAAAGGACACAAAATCCCTCTACTCTCAGACATTTCTGAAAGGATGAGCACAACTACTTTCCGCTCTCCCAGGAACACAATACATAAAGAGCACAGTAAAACAGTAGGCTCTCCAGGATGAGCCAGGCTCTCCAGGCATGCAGGCAAACACTTCACTTTTACTTTACTCCTGACAGCCCCTACATAGTCACAACTACTGGCGATTTTCTGATTTCCACTCCAGGAATCTTAAATAGATTGGAGATACCAGCTCAGTGTATAAATATTTCTTCTAAAAGCCAAGAATCCTGAATGGCTCAGCTGGGGAAATTCACTTTATGAGAACTGAAATTATGTGCCAGGCTCTCCACTGTAAGGTGGGATAGCAGAAGCACAGACATTTGCATGCCTGATGAGCTACTGAGAGAATAGTGCTGGCTTCTAAAGGAGAAGGAACCAAAAGATGTGATTTTGAATTGCTTCAAAAAGACAGTTTTCCTCAAACATGGTTAACTCAAGATAGAAAGAACAAACGTGTGCTTTTCACAACTGTAAAGAGGTTTCTTTTAAGTACATATGTTTCAGGCAGTGACAGATAAAGCCCCCAAAATCCAGAGCTTCAAAGCAAACAACCTCTAACGTCGTTGATGCTTTTCCAAAACTTTTGGGCTTACTCTTCTCAACAAGAAGCTCCTTTCCAAAATGTGCCACTCTCCCCCTCATCTCTTAATCATCACTCATCTCATCAAAACTAACATGATGGATCATCAGGTCTGCCAGATTTGTCGTCTTCTACAAAACCTCTGCATTCTGGTCTTTCCAGGCAAATGCCTTCATAACGTCATATGAATATCATACTCACTGTAGCACCTACACAGGGCCCCATCACTCCACAGTGATTCGTGTAATACTAAGCTTTATGGTACCCCCACACAGCAATAAGAAGTACTTCTGAATACATGGCAAACTTGTTTCAGTAGAGCCTAGAAAATAAATTCTCTCTCTCTCAAAGTTTATTCAAAGCTTACCACTGGTTTTCCTAAAACAGTATTTCTATCACTCATACCTATCTTCCCCAGTGACTTAAGTACAGGCTGCACGATCTACTTCTATGTATGGCAGTTCGTGTTCAGAACTGACTTCAACATCATTAGCAAAAGAGCAATTGTTACTCTTTCATTCAAGGAGAATGGTCATTTTTCCATGTCCATTTTTATCATCTGAAATGACAGTGGGAGAGGTGCATGAGCCAGTACAAATTAAGTAGTATCCACGCGCTTTTGCTTTCATAGCTTTTAAGAACATTGGCAGAAAATGATGGAATCTGTAAGCTTTTTTTTTTTTTTTCTTGGTTTCTTATGAAAAAAAAAGGAATTTCTGTTAACTGAAAGTGAGGAATTTGGTCACTTTACTGAGTCCTATCCTTCAGATCCAATCCCATTTATGCATTTTATTCAACACATTAAAAGCAGAGTTTATGTGAATGATTCCTATGCCAGGCCACAGACTTTAGGAGGGAAACTTCACCCCTGAACACTGTATTAAAAGCTCCATCATCTTCTCCCTTATTTATGTGCTTACAGCTAAACTAACTAAATTTGATTATCTATCTATTGAACTAAATCAGTTTTCTACTGTGTTAGCTATGCCTAAAGCTACAGTTCCCTCACACCTCCTCTTCCCTTTCAAGGAATATTAGTACAAGGCAGCCCAGTTTTACAGCAATATTACACAAAATCTGATGTAAGTATCAGGGGTCAGGATGACTCATTTCATTGAGAAACAATGAAGCTATATTGTGTCATACACAGCAGAACACCTTGTAGATTCTTCACGACTTTCAGTGGTGTGAAAATGCAGGGATGCTCAGGTTTCTAAGGTGAACTGAACCACAGTTGGATGTGCCTTATATCCTCCAGAGGGGTAGTGTTAGGTGCCAAAAGCTTTTGTTTGTTTTGAAATTAAATCTTAGGTTCTTGTTTGGTTTTGCTTAGAGTCTTGATGGACTTAGGATCAGTACCTGCTACTACTCCTTGAAAATGAAAGCAAAGCTCATTTCTCTGTATGAAGACAGAAAGCAGTTGGGCTCCATGTACTTGGTACAGGCATTTCAATTGTACCCAGAAAATATAATCATGTTTATTCAAGAATGCTATGTAAGTAGTAGTTTGCAAAAATGGCTACTTTTTAAACAAAGCTTTTAAAAGTTACCGAAGATTATTTAGAATCTAAGGAATAAGAAAGAAGGCCTCATGCCAAAAACTGTTTCATTAGAGATTGAGACGATTTCTAAGGTAGAATGAGTAAAATAAATACAGAAGTATATGCAAAAATTATGTTACAGGAGTGAAACCTGTTTAGGCATCATCCCATCCAATTGCTGAAATTTAAAATATTTTGTCCAAGATTAGTGAACATGAAGCTCTCTGAAGAAGCAAGCTACTTGCTAAAACAACTCTCAAATTGCCATATGTATAACCATTAAAATGTTAGGATAGACTTAATTTGTCTTTTCATGCAGTGCACTTTATTTTTATGTCTTTTATTAATTTTGCTATGAGTTCAGCTGTGTTCATAAGGAACTGACATTCGCAGACATCCCTGCTTGTAGGTGTAATAATCCCAAGATAATTCCTTCTTCAGATTTGCAGCAATGAATACACTAGAAGTAGGGTTGGGTTTTATTCTTTTTTTTTTTTTCCTTTACCAAATATTCTTTGCAACTACAGGTGTTCAATTAAAGGCTGTTAGACAACTTAAACTTCTCAGAAGAATACAAATAAAAGCTGTTAGTGAAGTAAATATCTGTTTAATTTACAAACATCAGTAGCATTACTGATATCAGTCCAAATAAGACAAAGCACACTGCATTACACATGTACATCTAACTTTTTTGTTTTTGTAAAAAAAAAAAAAAAAATAATAAAATAAAATAAAATAAAATTGAAAAACATCTGCATTTTTACAGGGTACCCTGGGTTTTACTGAGAGAAGAACACAACCCACTATTAATGATTACCAAATCTACATTATAGTTTAGCAGCAACATGTTAACATGGGGAACATTAGGGCAGTAAAGTAGTTTTATTATTTGGGTAAAGTCACAGTTCTTGATCGCACAGCCTTTTTTTCTTTCTTTCTTTTTTTTTTCTTATAAAAAAGGTAAAGAGCTTCATGGGAATATTAATTTATAAAGGTCTACTTTCTAATGTCATTTTCTACATGCCATCTTATTTTCTGTAAGTACTGTATACAGGGAAAATTAACTTCTCTACAATTGCCATCTAGTGTAAAGACATTTTCTGTCATACATTACAGGTTCTTGGAAGGTGTCCTGAATATCTGTGGTACGTGAAAACTTCAGATTGTCATCACTTTCAGATTCAGTGACACCAAGTGGTCAGATTCTAAGGAAAAGAAAAAGGGAAGGGGAAAGGGAGGAAAAAACAGACTGAAAACATTTACCCCAAGACGACATGCTATGTTAGTTCTATTGCAAAAAATCCTGATTTTTAAGTCCTTTTCTTTAAAAAAAAAATACAAAAATACTGGGACAAATATAAATTAATATATATTAAAGCATTGAAAAACAGTAAAAGGGATGGCCTAAAAGGGTTAAGTACAATGTACTTTGATACAATAAATATTTCTCAATGAAACTGAATACTGTATAGAGTTGTTTTAGAACTCATAGAAACAGAAATCCATATTATTACTAATTTATCCATCAATAATCTATTTTTATCATCCCCCAAACATTTATATTACAAAAAATTAATACTGGAAAAGGGCAGATAAACACTTTTTGTATGCTTCTTTTGCTAACATGCTGACATAAAAGTATACATCATCAGGAGATTTCAGGATTATAGTATATTCTCATATCTCCCATTTCCCATCCACTAAATGGGACCCCATCTTCTCAAGATGCTTAATAATACCAAAGATAAAATGTATTTCATACAATTGTTATTTCTGTATAATCTGATTCTTTTCACTCATAATGCATCCTCATCCATAGGTAAGTGATTGGTATGATCTGTTAAGACAATAAAATATACTGATACGAAAGTGAAAAAACAAGCCTCATGTTCTGGCCAACATTTCATCTCTGAGCTGTTAAGTTGAAAGTCAATATGTATAGTGTCAGTGTATCTTCAGCATGTTATAAAGAAGAATCCGTGTTAAAAACAGTTAAGTTTCCCATCACTGTTGCAATGTTACCGGGTCTTTTTTTTTTTTCCTTCAAAGCTCCTCTTGGTTATGAGAAGTCTCAGTTCAAGCACTTGAATCTTTTTTCAAATGAAGAAAAAGTCTTTATTCTCATAATAAAAATAAGTCTGTTCTGTATTTTACAATATATTTCAAATATTTCCACTATGAAGCATTAATTAGTCCGACACGGTCAATAAGTATACAACATTTTCAAAAGACAAGTGTGACAGGGACACTTAGGAGGGACAATTTGTACAGCCACACTTCACCACTTTCTCAACCTCATCTACAAATGACGACCCATCAGTGCATTCAAAAGAGTATTTCCGTCTCTTGCTCCTTAGTGGTCCACAGCACTGCCCGGTTGAACATCCTCCTTTACATTCTAGTCTCGATACCTTCTTGGTCGTCTGGCACGCAGCATACCCTTGCTGCTTTTGGTAGTAATCTCGGATTCGTTCCCCTCGACAAGAGATTTCTGCAGAAAACAACATTTAAAATAAGAGATACACTTTTGAGATACAGGTCACAGAAGGGTTGAGATTGCTAAAGAAGATGCTGTGTTTCTAATTGTGGTTGGAATTGATATTTTAAAGTTTGACTCAGGCTGCATAATGGGAACTAGTGGTTCTATCAAACATAATTTGATTAATGCTGAGTTTTATTTCCTATACCTCCTATTTTCAGTAAAGTTTATATTATGTATATGTAAACCATAAATACAAAGCTATTACAATGACAAGAAAATTGGAAGCTTAAATCCTTTCCTCTTTTATGAAAATACACATCTTCTGTTCCTACATTGCTAGCAGCTGGTTCTATTTACCATAGGGAAATGTTTCAGAGAGCATGCAATTTAATTTATTAGACCTGCAGTTTAATATTATTCAATCTGTTATTTAATACAAGTTACATTCCACTAACTTCATAAATTACTGAGGTATAAAACCAGCTAAAAATGAGACATCTGTTTAAAGTTCTACAACCATATTCTTCTCTTCTATTCAGATCTATGTACAATACAAAATAAATGCCATCTGGGGTAAGGGAAAGAGGGAGAGGGAGAGCTTTGATAGACAAAGGAAAAAGAAAAAGGTAGGGGGAAAAGTCATCCTGTTTTCATCCATCTCACCTGCATAATTCGCTGTGATAAATCAGTTGAAGCTGAGAGGTCAAAAGTAGAGTTTGTGATAAAACTAGGAGCAGAATCATTGGATTTGGCTTCTCAGTTGCAGAAGGCAGAGAAACAATAAATACAGAAAGATACAGCAGGTAAAAGGTAATAGTTAAATATAGTAAAAATGTGTTTCTGAACAAAGGCAAGAAAAAATGTTTTCATAGCAAAACATTTGATGAAAAATCTTCAAAATGTAAATAAATTCATGGGAAAAGTTTGATTTTTCTCTCACTGAGATAAAGTCTTATGGTCAAAAAAAAAGCAACAAATGTGTGCATTGTGGGGAAAAAAAAAGTTGGTAATGTTGGCTGTTCATGTTTTAATAAAACAAACCTTTTTTCTAAGACCAAAACAATAACATGATTTTTTAATTATTATTATTTTTACCTTTATCACAGCTGTCCCCCGTGTATCCGCTGCTGCATTCGCAATATGGTTTTCCAAGTCCTGAAAGCCTGCATTTGCCATGTTTACACCTGATGGATTGGCAGGGGTTAAACAGCATTTCGTCTTCATCACAGAGGACTCCCCCATGTCCCTGCAGGCATTTACAACTGTATGAAAATGCATTGATTGGCAAGCAGGTACCATGCACACATCTACAGGGGAAACAAGCCCAAGAGAATAAAAATAAATTATTCATCAAAGTTCAGGCTAAGCAACATTAACTACAAATACTTTGGACTGTACTCAGAAGAAATTGCTTTTTTTTTTTTCTAATGGACTTTTTCAGTGAGATGCAGTGAAGTGGTTTATAAGCTTCTTATAATTGGTATGCAGGTTTACACAAAACAAGCGGCAGTACAAAACTCTGTCTCACCAGAAAACAACCACTGTAGATGTGTTATGGAAGAATTTTATAGTCCACAGTTATTAAATTCAGCATTTCCTGTCTACCTAAATTTGTACCATGCTTTCAAGAACACAGCAAGATCAAGCCCAAATGTAATCCCTTAGAATTAAGTAGAGAAAAGGATACTCACCTGAAATTCTGTTATCATTTTTAAAAGCATATTGTCACTCATGAAGCATGGGGCTCCCAGCACAAAGACAGGTCAGATACTTCCTAGCTAAAACTTTTCTGTTCCAAGCAATGCCAATTTCAAAGCTGAACATGTGTCCTAACCCATCCTCCCCCCCCATTAAATGCAGTAGTCTGCACTGAAAAGTGCCATTGGCATGGTCATGTAACGTATGAGCCAGGTCTTCATGAATGGCTGGCAGTACTCATCTAGCACTTGTGCAGAAACTCACACTAGATGAGGTTGCATATTATCAGGTCTCACCCAAATGATTTAAACTAGCTACTCTCTCCGTTGGGCTGTTGTAAACATTTGTGGCAGGCTCAAATTTGTTTTCAGTCAAAAAGGCTGTGAGTTAAGCTGCATCTTTTAAGTTCTGATTGTACATTATGGGAACACACAGCTAGTCTTACTTCTCTGAGAGAGGTGGTGTTTCCCAAAAGAAAGATGTCTAATTACCTGTTCCTAGGTGTAAGCTGAGGATTAGGGAAATTGATCTTCTGAAAACATCACCCAGGACTTGCAATAATAACACTTCCCTTTGTTCGTTTGGTGGCACACGGTCAATAACTTTCTTCCTAGAAATAATGTCATTTCCTTTAACTGTTGCCTCACACAAGTTTTCTATGTACTATTTTGTAAGGAGACAGCAAAGATTCCTCTGCAGGAAGGAATGCAATCCTGATACTCAAGGTCATGGTCACTGTAATGTTTCTCCTCTCTGTACTGTAAGATCCCTGAGCCCACAGACTCCTTAGCAGTTTGTGGCAGCCACATAAATAAGTGAAAAGCTTTGGATGAAAAAAAAAATACATTTGATCTAAAATAAAATGCTTTGTTTCAATATGGAAGATTAAGAAAAAATTATATAAAGTGTCATTTCATAGTAAAAGAAGAGTTCTGGTAAGAACTTCTCATTTTCAAATTTTTTAGATAATAGTATTTCTGGAAGCTTTTTCCTTTGTACTTTACTCCTTTAGTACAGTAAGAATTTTGGTAAAATTGAAAAGAATGCACAACATATTTTAACTTTGACAAACTTGAATTAGCTATTAAAAACCTTTTTTCAGTTTATAAATGTCACCAAGTTCCACTCATTGATGACAGCTACGCTACAATTCTCTATCTGTACCCTTATTCTGCCCAAGTGCTTTACCATGGTGTTAACTAGAAAGAAAAAGAGTATGGGAAGACATTCTCAACACAGGATTTTCAAATGGTGCAACACACAGCCTCCATCCACATATCCAGTTTGGGATTAAACACTGTAGATATGAAACACTTTCAGGACATCTGATTTATGAAGCTACTCAGGCAACACTGATATCACGTCATATTCTATGCATGCTGTTTTAGATATCAAAGCAATCTGTGTCAGGATCTTTGGTAAAATTCTTCCTGACTTAAAGATGATTAAATCTTAGCTAATGCCAGATCTTTTACTTTTGCTTCCACCTGTTCTTTGAAGAATTTCATTAAAAAAAAAATCATCTTCAGACCGTACTGCAAGGAACATCAAGCTAAGTGCAAACTCTCAGGCACAGTTTCAGCTTATCTAATTTTAGGTACCTATGTCAGGCACTCATTAGATTTGTAATTGCCATAGGCTCCCCACACACTCAAGAAGAAAAACAAGCTTATCCATAAGGTGAGTAGACCACTTGAGGTCTAATTTACTCTTCAGAAATGTGTTTCTTCCTTTAGCAAGCAACTATCGAGCAAACTTTGGTCACTTTGTTCCTAACTCAAGCATCTTGGTTTATGTAAAATAAATCAAAGTCCTAAGCTTTTTATGGTGTGCAAGGATCTCTAAAAGATCTCCTACATTTTCAAAACAGAGATCACAGTAGAAACTCTGTTTCTCAGATAAAGTGGAACATCTTATTGTACTAAGCAGACAAAATGCACTTATTCAATAGGCAGGATTTAGAGGTGCATCAAGAAATCAAACTCCCCAGAAACTAAAGAACAGAAACCTCCTTCATTCCAAATAAAGAATTTTGGTTTGGCTTTCTCTGCTAAAAGCTCACAGCACTATATACAACTGAAACAAAAACAATACTTGCAAGAGCTAAAATACTAATATTGTGCTCACTTAATTCCATCCATGAAAGAAATTCCAAACTGTATGTATCTGATACTTGCCAAGTTTTGTAATTCATGGCAAGAAGTACTCAGTTTGGGTATAGATGCGTATAGTTTTAAGAATCTATATATAATCTAATTTTTCAAGGATATTTCAAAGAAATTATCTGGGTTCTCTTATTATAGAACTTAATGGTACAGATCCTTATTTTTGACTCCTAAGGTATAAAATGGATGTGATAGACACTGCATTTATATTTTTTAACCTGCTGTGACTTTCTTTCTTTCTTTCTTAAGCAACTGTAAAAGCGAACAGTGTAAGAAAGAAGATTCATAGACAATGAAGTGCTACAACGATATGCCTCAAAATTTCACTGCTATGGCTCTGGGAAGAGTTCAAAACTCAATAGCACTGAAACAGTCCATAACCAATGTAAACAAAGCATGCTAACTAGTGTATAAAGCTTTAAAGGGTCAGACTCTCAACACACACTATGTCAAAAGACTACTTAAATGTAATTTTATATTGGAGTCAAAATTTGCCTTATTAGAATGTCCTAGCAAACTCAGGGCACTGGTCTTCAAAAGTCAAAAACTATATAGGCCAGAGCACTAAAAAAGTCCAGGCCGGACTACTTTACCCTTGGAAACAAAAACAAAAAAAAAAAGAAAAAAAAAAGAAAAAGAAAAGAAAAAAAAAAAGAAAAAAAAAAAGGTGTTTGCCAAACTGCAGCAAGGACAGTGGGACAGTGGTAAGGGTAGACAGAATGATATCTTTGTTGTGCGTGACCAACACAACCTGAAGTACTCTGAACTTCTGAAGTTTCTGATCTTCTTGTGCTGGGAGATCATGAGCCAAGAAATTTTGTCTCTGTAGCAAATCGATAAGATAAATACACATACATATAAATATTTTCATATCTCTATATAGATACACACATATATATAGATGACCCTCTCTATAAACATAGATAAAATGTCCAACATAAAATGTTCTTTTAAGTCTACAAGAAGAATTAGCACACACATACTTAAACAGAAGTTTACCACAAAGGTAGAAATCTATTTTTCAGCCAAAACATGCGGTATTGTGGAAATATGAAAACTATTAGAAACATCCATTGTATCAAGGTTTTACAACACTTTAAAGACTAATAATAACAACTGTATTTCCTAATTTCTATACAATTATAATCATTTTTTTTCATTTGCAAATTCTTTGAAATTATTTTTGTGTTAAGTATCATACCAATAGTTGCACGTGCATCACCATAACTCATTACATAACTAGCCAGTATAGAAGCATGTAAGAGCACAGACTCCAATCATATCCCATGTTAAGGCTTTAGGCAGAATTACAGTGTGATGTGTGTATCTGCTCCCCTAAACAGGGAACTTTTCCATTAAGTTTACGGAAAGAATACACTATAATCTGGATGTTGTTTTCACTTCTACATGCTCAGCATATTTTGTTTCTTGTTGAAAAAAAGTGTGAACTTTTATGAAAAAATATACATAAGAGGATAATTATATGCATATTACACTATTGTTCTGTCTTGAGGAAGGACATACTTATTTCCGAGACATGGGTCATTGGTTTGTTGATCACAAAGTGGTCCAGTCCATCCTCCTTCACACTCACAGGAAAAGCCTGACTGGCTGGTAGCATGGCATGTTCCATGCACACAAACTTTCTTATGACAAGGCTCGCAACCTGGCAGAATTCCCACTTGCAGTGGCACGTTTCTGAAGTCCTGGAGTTCACTGTTGATATACAGATTACGGATGCAACCATGGAAGCTTGTGCCATTCTGGCCCGGAGACTGGCGTAAAGCTGCAATGTTATTTTTCACAGGCATGCCTAGGAAATGAACAATAGCAAATAATCAATACATTTTTGGTACGGTTTCCATTCCATACCCTTTTCCCTATTTTTTAATACATTAAAAAATATACTTATTCCTAATTAATTCTGTGCAGATATTCAGCCTACAACAATGTGCAATGAGCTAGCATTTGGAAAATGTCCTGGTTGTCAAGCATGCATGAAAACCAACTCTAAAACTGTAAGTCTTACGCTCCAACTAAAGAGATGGATATAGGAGTTCATACAGGAAGCTCACAACTATGAAACGGTTTGAGTACATGACTGTTTTTGATGTAATGCAATTAAGTCTAAGATATTGTCTGAATCTTGAAAAAAAAATTGTTGAAATTTAGCATTTTACAAAAATCATGCATCAACTGCTAAGATGCTCAAATCCAGAAGAATTTAGTAGGACCAGGTCATCAATTTGGAGCTGGCATACACATTTCAAATGTGAAATTTTGCTAGTGAATATTTTTTAAAAGAAAAGCTCAAGTGAGGGAGGTTTCATTACTTTCAAAAATACTTTTGTTCAGCGTGCCCTAAAAGAAGATTAATAAAAAAGTCACTCATAGTTTATTACCATTGCAATCAAAGATAGACAATAATAACAATAATTCAATATCAAAATACTTATTTGTAGGTATTTCTAGGTAGTGCAAAGGCTCATTATTTTCAGAATATTTCCTTTGTTGTAGTCTATAATTGTAAGAGGTGGAACTGGAGCAGGAGTCACACGTATGTAATTTAGTTATCATTCCTTTGGGTTACTTTAGTAATTTATGACAATTCATCAAACACTACTCTTAAACATTGTTTCTTTTTTAAAATAAAGCTTTTTCTCCTATTATTCTGCCTTTCTATTTTTTTAAACTTATTGCCAACATTTTGCCCTATATTAATTAGTCCTTAAGACATTAAATTCAAATAATTAATGCACAAATCTTCAGTGCCTCCTGAGACTAATAAGTAAAGGAAATCAAAGTGTATTGAGCATTAAAAAAAATTTGGTTACCTGAAAACAAATATGTTCGTTAGCTGCACAGGTGAATTCATAAGCAAAATTAACAGTTTTAATTCTGGTACTTAGTAAGATAACAGCCAGAGAAAGAACTAATGTTCTGCATTGTTGCTCCTTAACCCTGTAAACTTCTAATGTTTTTATACAGTTACTCAGAATGAACAGTTAAGAGTACTGTGGAATGGCTGTGCAACTGAATGAAGTAGACCTGCCTTTCATTTACATGTTATTATAATTTCATTGGGCTATTCTACAGTTATTATAGGAATTAATAATATCGTATCTATACTGCTTAAGGCTTAATCTTCTCTGATCTTATCACCTAAGTAAAATAGGCTTAGGGCTATTATATTAAAGGACTTAGACTGCAAACAATCATTAATTTTCATTTCCTCAAAACTATTTGCTGTATTTCCAAAATTCAGAGTCAAGGCAAAGTCATCATGGACTCTTAACCCCAAAGTTTCCCTTGAAAGCAATGCTCAGCAAACATATAGCCATATGACTTCAGGTACCTAATAGGAGAATAGATGCACTGAATTTATCCATTGCAAAATAAGTACATTAATGCAATGCTGAACTAGATATATGCAAGCGTCAGGAATTTTAGATATGACTTCTGGGAAGCATATAAGAATACATCACACAATATAATATGAGGTATATGACATATGTTTCAGAGAAATTTTTCTCTATGATCTCTAATGCGGAAGACATTTTGAAACATATATGCAAGCTTTTAGCCTGTACAGTTTATACTTCTAGCAAGTTAGCAAGTGTTAGAAGACCAAAATGTGTGCAAATGCTTCTCCTTTTCTTTAGAAATATTTCTTTGACAATTTTTAAACAGAAGTTCTTTATTCTTTGGGAAAGAACTGCCATGAAAATGATGCAGATATATTTCAGCTGTATTTTCTGAAAGGTAAGAGAGCATCTTTGGCATTGTCCCTCCTTTCCACCCTCCTTTATACTTTTGGTCACAGAACCTGCTACAGGTGAATTATCAAATCTACTGCCCAAGGAGGCAGATGGTAAGGGCTCCATTAAATAACAGGCATACAATAATACTGTCAAAATAAAGGACACAGAGAAGGATATAGAGAAGGAAGAATACAAAGAATTAAATTTAAAGGAAACAGAGAAGGCAGAATTACTGAATGCCTTCTTTGCTTCAATCTTCACTGCTAAGACCAGCCCTCAGGAATCTCTGACCTTAGAGACAAGGGAGGAAGTCTGGAGAAAGGAGGCCTTCCCCTTGGTTAAAGAGGATCAGGTCAGAGATCTCTTAGGCAAACTTGACACTCACAAATCCATGGGCACAGATGGGATGCATCCACAACTGCTGAGGGAGCTCATGGATGTTATTGCTAGGCCACTCTCCATCACCTTTGAAAGGTTGTGGAGAACAGGAGAGGTGCCTGAGTACTAGAAGAAAACCCCTGTCACCCCAATCTTCAAAAAGGGCAAGAAGAAGGACCCAGGAAACTACAAGACAGTTAGCCTCACTTCCATCCCTGGAAAGCTAATGGAGTCACTCATCCTGGTGGTCATCTCCAAGCATGTGGAGGATAAGGAAGAATAGCCAGCATGGGTTCACCAAGGGGACATCATGCTTGACAAAACTGATAGCCTTCTATGATGGAATGACTATTATTATCTTATTATTGATTTACTTATTATCTTGAATGTCGTCACGAGGCACTTGAAGGGCAACCAGGCGATCAGGCCCAGTCAGCATGGGTTTATGAAAGGCAGGTCCTGCTTGACGAACCTGATCTCCTTCTATGACCAAGTGACGCGCCTGGTGGATGAGGGGAAGGCTGTGGATGTGATCTACCTTGACTTCAGTAAGGCTTTTGACACTGTTTCCCACAACATTCTCCTCAAGAAACTGGCTGCTCGTGGCTTGGACTGGTGTATGCTTCGTTGGGTTAAAAACTGGCTGGATGGCCGGGCCCAAAGAGTTGTGGTGAATGGAGCCAAATCCAGTTGGAGGCCGGTTACTAGTGGAGTCCCCCAGGGCTCAGTGCTGGGGCCAGTCCTCTTTAATATTTTTATCGATGACCTGGACGAGGGGATCGAGTGCACCCTCAGTAAGTTTGCAGACGACACCAAGTTAGGTGCGTGTGTCGATCTGCCCGAGGGAAGGAAGGCTCTGCAGGAGGATCTGGATAGGCTGGAGCGATGGGCTGAGGTCAACTGTATGAAGTTCAACAAGGCCAAGTGCCGGGTCCTGCACCTGGGGCGCAACAACCCCGAGCAGCGCTACAGGCTGGGGGATGAGTGGTTGGAAAGCTGCCTGGCCGAGAAGGACCTGGGAGTACTGGTTGATAGGCAGCTGAATATGAGCCAGCAGTGTGCTCAGGTGGCCAAGAAGGCCAACAGCATCCTGGCTTGTATAAGAAGCAGCGTGGCCAGCAGGTCTAGGGAGGTGATTGTCCCCCTGTACTCGGCTCTGGTGAGGCCGCACCTCGAGTACTGTGTTCAGTTTTGGGCCCCTCGCTACAAGAAGGACATGGAGGTGCTCGAGAGAGTCCAGAGAAAGGCGACAAAGCTGGTGTGGGGTCTGGAGAACAAGTCTTACGAGGAGCGGCTGAGGGAGCTGGGGTTGTTTAGCCTGGAGAAGAGGAGGCTCAGGGGAGACCTCATCGCTCTCTACAGTTACCTTAAAGGAGGCTGTAGAGAGGTGGGGGTTGGTCTATTCTCCCACGTGCCTGGTGACAGGACGAGGGGGAATGGGCTCAAGTTGCCCCAGGGGAGGTTTAGGTTGGATATTAGGAAGAACTTCTTTACTGAAAGGGTTGTTAGGCATTGGAATGGGCTGCCCAGCGAAGTGGTTGAGACGCCATCCCTGGAGGTCTTTAAAAGACGTTTAGATGTAGTCCTTAGTGATATGGTTTAGTGGAGGTTTTGTTAGTGTTAGGACAGAGGTTGGACTAGATGATCTTGGAGGTCTCTTCCAACCTAGACGATTCTGTGATTCTGTGACTAGCTGGGTGTATGAGGGGAGAGCAGCGGATATTGTTTACCTCGGTTTCAGTAAGGCTTTTGACATGTAATATCCTCATAGGCAAGCTCAGGAAGTGTGGGATGGATGAATGGACAGTGAGGTGGATTGATAACTGGCTGGATGGCAGAGCTCAGAAGGTTGTGATCAGTGGCACTGAGTTTACTTGGAGGCCTGTAGCTAGCAATGTCCCCCAGGCATCCGTACTGGGTCTAGTCCTGTTCAACTTATTCACCACTGACCTGGACAATGGAACAGATTACACCCTCAGCAAGTCTGTGGATGACACAAAGCTGGAAGGAGTGGCTGATACCCCAGAAAGCTGTGCTGCCATTCAGAGGGACCTCAACAGGCTGGAGGTCTGGGCCGCGAGGAACCTCATGAAGTTCAACAAAAGCAAATGCAGGGTCCTGCACCCAGGGAGGAATAACCCCATGCACCAGTACAGGTTGGGAGCTGACCTGCTGGAAAGCAGCCCTGCAAAGAAGGACCTGGGAGTCCTGGTGGACAGCAGGTTAACCATGAGCCAGCATTGTGACCTTGTGGCCAAGAGGGCCAGTGGTATCCAGAGGTGAGTAGGAAGAGTGTTGCCAGCAGGTTGAGGGAAGTGATCCTGCCCCTCTACTCAGCCTGGTGAGGTCTCACCTGGAGTACTGTGTCCAGTTCTCAGCTCCCCAGTATAAGAGGGACATGGAGCTACTGGAGCAAGTCCAGCGGGGGGCTACAAAGATGATTACGGCACTGGAGCATCTGTCATATGAGGAGAGGCTGAGAGAGCTGGGCCTGTTTGGCTTGGAGAAGAGAAGACTGAGAGGGGATCTTATCAATGTATACAAATATCTGTAGGGTGGTTGTCAAGATAATGTGGCCGGACTCTTTTCAGTGCTGCCCAGTGACAGGACATGAGGCAACAGGCACAAACCGAAACACAGGAAGTTCCATCTGAATATGAGGAGACATTTCTTTACTGTAAGGGTGACAGAACACTGGAAAAGGTTGCCCAGAGAGGTTGTGGAGTCTCCGCTCTTTGGTGATATTCAAAACCTGCCTGGATGCAATCCTGTGCAATATGCGCTTGGTGACCCTGCTTGGCAGGGGGGTTGGACCAGATGATCTCCAGAGGTCCCTTCCAACCTCAACCTTTCTGTGTGATTCTGTGAAAATGAGCATCTCATTAAGAAGCTGCTAGAGCAGAGCAGCTGCAAATGAAAAGCAGCTGATGCCTTACCTGTGTCAGAAATAGCGACTTCTGTGAAACAAGATGTCACTCTCAACTAGTAAAATATGCTCTAATTTCTGAAAGTAGAATATGAAGTATCAGTGAAGCCTGTGACCCCGTTGAAGAGAGAAGAAAGTTTCTCCCTTTAGAGTTCTTACCAAAAGCCATAAGCTTTCAGTAAGATTTATTGAGATCTATTATAGAAAGACTGAAAAATATCTAGTGTGTGGTCTGACCTCAAAAGAGAGCCACAGAGTTGGAAAAAATGTCACACACACACATACACAAAGGTATAAATTGATTACCCCCCTTTCTGTAAAAAATAGATTAAATTACCCCCTTCCCAACCAACCAAAATAATCGTGACCTAAGAATAGCTTTGTCAAAAGAGAGAGAGAGAGAGAGAGAGAGAGAGAGAGAGAGAGAGAACCATACAAGGACTTGCTGTCAAGTCTGAATTTCATTCATCCTGCCAGCTGAGGTGATGCTTACCAGAAATGCCATTTTAACAGAAAGGTGATAAGAGTAAGTGTAAGCTACATGATGATATAGGTGTCAAACTAAGACTTTGGCAAAGATAAGAATACTGCATAAAATTCTAGTGAGAATTTGAGTTCTTAACTGAAGGAAATGTGTGATCAAATTCTTTAAAAATTCTACATAGATTTGGGTACAAAAAAAATGAATGAATCTCAAAAAGATGAGTAACATAAAAATAAAAGAGTGAAACTTAACAACTTAACCATCTGAAAAACTTTAAGATGATAAATATAAAAACATAAAGAACATAAAAGCTTTTTTTTTTTTTCTTCATCTTGTAATAACACTCTTCTAATAGTGATTTTCATTCTGTTTTGGACCAACATTTTCTACAATAGCTGAAAGTATTTTTCTGCTTGGAGCCTGAATGTGAAGAACAGAAATAGAGGGAATGCAGGACATCTCTAAAGCATATGCTTCATGATGAAAAAAACTCCTGCTCTTAGGAATCAGACCACTGTAGAAAAAGGTCATTTCTGAAAATAAATTCTTTTGATACTTCAAGAGGATGATGCAGATTAATGTGATTCTTCTAATGGAGACCTGCAAGGTGAAGATGCAAGGAAGAGAACCATGTGTCACAAATCAACAAGTAAGTGTTAGCACTAAATGTTTGTACTTGGCATTTCATTAAAAGTTGCCCACAACAGACAGGGCAATCATTCTGTACTAATCTTAATTTTCAAGAAGTTGTAAAATTGGTCTTAGAAGTCATTAAACAACAAATGGATGTTGACAATAAAATAAGGAAGCACACAGTGTCTTCTGAGAATACAGGACCATCTCTCCTTCCAAAAAATGTGACACAGAACACTATGTAAATAACACTGCAGAAATGATGCAGATGAAAAAATAGGTACACTTCCACAACTCAATCCTCCTTTGAAGATGTGTGACACAAGGCAATATTAAAGGCAGCTCATATATTTCATAACATCAGTTCTTTTCTTTGCTGGTATGAGGAGCAATGAGTAACATTGAATTATATCTTGTACTTCTTTTCATCTTAGACGGAAGGAGGCAATGACCAAATCCAAAAAGATGTGACAAAAAACCTGAAGTGTTCCAAAGAAACAGGGGTAACTTTTAGATACAAAACTCATCCCTCATCACTTGCAACTGAGGCACTTGTTTCTCTGGTTTTATAGGAGAAATAGACTATTCTTGATCAGAATGGAAGGAATTTCTGTTTGTCTTTCCCATTACAAATAAATCTAAGAAGTTGCCTTGAGGTCTTCTGTATTTAGAAATATTAGAATATTTAGAAAGAGGATAAATAACACCTTTGATAGAGAAAATAAGTGACTGATGAACGTACTATTGGTAGCATAACCTTTTTTTTTTGCACAGAGTGAACATGCTCAAGTCAAAAAAACTTAGACACAAAAGAGTTTTTAAGAATTGGACGACATTACAATGATAAAGACAAAGAAAGTATGTATTCTTCTTACAGAAAGAACAGATCAGAAGGAGACTCCTTAGAGGTCTCCTGTAAGAGTGTGAGGTTAAACTAAGTAGAAGTTGAAGACTGGTAGAAGATTGACACTATTTAACAACTATGCTGAAGCTCTGATCATTAAGAATGGCACCTACTACCCAGGATGGTCAGAAGGCACAAAGTGGTGGCTGAAGTTTTTGACTCTTAACCTAGGTTATGCAGGCCCATCAAAAATTCAGCAAAAACTGCTGTTTAAAAATGGGCTTGAATCCATAGTTCTATACAGTAAATCGCAGAAAATAATCAGAAATGTTCTATGTTTATCTACACAATAACGTAATACCAGTTTTACTGAAAGAATGATTTCTTCTCAAACCAAACCAAACCAAACCAGAAAACTCCCCAAACAACCCTGCCACATACTGTATGGCAACTATCCAGTCTCTTCCCTTGTTACCAAACCAAATAACCAGTAACTCTTATCCGCCCTAAGCAATAAGATCTCAAGATGGAAATTATACTTCAAGACTTTATACTTTGCTATCATTTCCTGCAGATACCTGTACAGTGAAATAGAAATGTAAAACATGACCAAAACAGAATGCTACAGTTCTACACTTTCTGAATAGGCATTACTGAATCTTCGGGTAGCTAAATGATGTGCACTTCTTCATTACAATAAAAAGCTACAATGAACAGTAGAAACTTACAGAATTTTGCAGTGGGCATCACATATCCATACTGATTAAATAGCAACAGATACAGTTTATGGGGACATGCTTCATTTTTCAAGTAAAGTCAAAGTATAAGGGCATTATTTATTTTTAGAGTACTAGCCACTCTTCCAGTTCTATTTGTTAAAATTGAAACTATTGAGACCAACTGCTCAAAATTCATTTTAAGATGTTATCTCAATGAATAAGTCTCTTACTATGTATTTATTAATGTATATTACCAGACTAAATTAGCTGATTCTCTTACCTCCTACGTACAGTGGAGAGTCAAAATTCAGAGTGGACTGCTTGGACAAATTGGTAATTATCTTGGGGCTTCCTCCATCAACAGACAAAGACAGAATCTGATCCATGGCTAGCAGCTCCACAATGTGGAAATTGCCATCATTAATAGTTTCCACACTGCAAAATAAATATTATACATTTAATTCTGGTTAGAACCATTCTGATTTTCTTTCACTTTAATTGTTAATACAATTTCAGAACAAAACTTCTCCAGGAGTACAGTTTCTGGAAAACTAGATTATAGTAGGACACGCAGGCATGCATAAGAGCCAATACAATGTTATACTCCTTCAATATCACTCTATTAGTAATATGTATTGTAGTTATTAATAGCCACTTTTCATTGTCATTCCTGTCTTCATCAAATCATGAACTGTGAAAATACAGACGATATTCTAAACATGAGTTGAAATACATTTACTAGGCAGAAAGCCAAACACAAAAACAGTTTGTATTTCCTACACAACGATGTGATTTTTCAATATATGTGTGTATGTATCCTACATGTTGCAAAGTAGTGAGTTTACATATTCTGCAAGTATGAAGGCTTGAGTTGACTCCAGTGATATATAAACCTATAGTTTCATGGAATATTGAACAACATCTAACTTTAGGCCTGCCAGAGAAAATCACATCGTTGGTCTGGGCAGCTCTATTGATGCTAGCAATAAGATAATTTGTAGTGTTTATTAGGCCTGGTTATTTCTGTGTTCAGTTTCTGGCTTGTACTGTGAATGTCGTGGTGTTTTTGTTGTTGCTGTTGTTTTGCCTGTGTATACCATTTCCTTCTGCTTACTAACAAGATATGAACCCACTATCAGGAGAATGCCTGAAATGTTTCATACAGAGAAGACTTTCTTCAAGTGTGGTACTTATGCTGTGCATGGACAAGCCTACACATTAATGTTGCTAAGTACAAGAAATGGCTGTCTGTACTTATTAGCGTCAATACTATACAGCAAATATTTAAGTGCAGGGTAGCTACTCTGCACTTGAGCACAATTTAGGTACATCAGAGAAGCAAGTCTCTGAATTGAGTAATTCCAGGTCTGAATACAGCATTATACTTGTATTACTTCTAGCCCATTTTTAACTGAAGAGTTAAGAGCTGAATGTATGACTGTATGGAAGTTATGACAATGAGCTGTAGTCCAGAGACCAGACATAACCATTCCCATGGCAGCATCTATTTGCTTTAGAATGCCATCAGATAGGTTAGCTTAAGCCTTTGAAATGTAAATTAAATGAACCAATTGTATGATGTTATGCTGAGATGGACAGTCATATAGACAGTGAGCTCTTCTTATTACAAAACCAGTATAGAGGAAAAGGATTATCTTCCTAAATCTCTGGGCAAAAATCAGACAAATTACCTTATAACATCTTTAATGATGTTTTAATTAACCTAACTGCTTTTGCCCTGGAACAGATCAGAAGCACTCACATAGTCGTTTACAGCTGTGATACATTAAGCTGCTTCTTAGCTATTTATTACCAATTTCAGCTATGTAGACAAGTCCAGACCCATATGGATATAAGATCTGCATGGTAGCATGCATGTTTTACATACGCTGAGCTCTACATGAAAGGACAAACACACAATGCAGACACTGGCAGAATAAGCAGTTTTTGAGAATGGACAGGAGGGCGGACCAACTGAGAGTTTCAATGTGGCGAAGAAAAAGGTGGAGTTTATCATTCCTAAAGAGTATGGTCTATTCAAATATTCAAATCATTAGAGGTTGCTTGCTGTGGTCGAGCAATAAGAAAAGTGCCAGGATAAATTTAACACATTTCAATGAATCCAGTAAAAAAAAAAAAAATTTGTTACAAGAATTAAAATTGGATACGACTTTTTGGCTCAAGTAAACAAGAAGCCCAGATATAATGTTCTTATTCCAAGGCAACTTATGTTAGTTTACAACTTATCAACCTTTCATACTACAGTATTTAAAATGATGAGAACAACACAGAACATGTGTTTTTATAGAAAGAGGTCATTATTCCAGGGAAGTATAAAACATAATGTGTACAGAGCATGTGTTTATTAAAAGCTTCTAGTTTTTAACTGTTTCACTGGTAAAAATTTACTGCAGAAAGAGGAGCTCTCCTAGCTAAGAGTGGTTTAAATTAAAGGGGAAATAAACACAAAGCATATCTGTGCAATATTTCCTGCCAATGCACTTACACTACTTCTAGCCCATTTCCCATTGGAGAATTAAGAGCTGAATGCATAGATCCTAATGAAAAGCTGTAACAAAAACTGTTTTAAAGCTTCTGGAACTCTGTAGAAGAATAATGATTTGTGAAGAAATATTCCCATATTTCCAATAAATATATGATGAAAACTGCTTTACAAAATGAAGAGGTTATATATATATATATATATATATATATACACACATATATAAAAAACAAACAAACAAAAACATTTATAATTTAAAAATTGATGTCTAGACCGAACAAAACCCAAGTGGATCAACTTTTCCAAATTAACCATCTCCAATGAATTAATGTTCATTATTGATCTAGACACTGCCATCATCTTATCTTGTTACTCATATTTACTTACGAGTGCTTTGGGGATGATGGCTCTTTCTGCAGTCAACTCCCATTGGTAAAGCAGTTCTCATTCACTCTACAAAGCTAGACTGCTGTTATTGTTCATTGTCCATATTTATCACGATTAAATCATCTGTTTGCAACTTTGTTTTATTGCTACTACAAGCACTTCTGCAGGCTTTACAGCTCCCACTTGACTCCTTCTCAACGCACCATTTCTTGACTGCCATTTATATAGTAAAACTTTATTTTAACTTGGTTTAATCTCTCTACTCTTTCTGTTGTTGTTTGTTTTTGACCTCTGTTTCAGGCATCTCATCTTTGGTTAGTGAAATACAACTTGCCTATTCTTTTTTGCAATTTTAAATTTCTGTTAAATACTTAAATCCTCTGTAAAGTCAAATCATATTTTTAATATACAACAGTATATACAATTAAAATTACATATAAAAATACATATAGTATTTCCACAGCTTAAACCATCTCATGGAACTGTAAACAAAGTTTTAAATCATATATTGCATCAGAAAACAGAAGCAATCTTCAGATCCTTCTTGTATAAGGATATGATTTTATTAATCAACTTAATATTGTATTTATTTTTTTTTTCCTGTGGAACACTACTAAAACCACAGTTCCCTTGCTGTTATTACCTAAGAAAGTTTAGCATTGTTTCCCTGCTACATAGATTTAAGATTTTGATTTTATATTGCCGTTTGGGTGCAACCATTTCTAAAAATCATTTACTTTCAATGTTATGTCAGAACAGTGTCAGCTACTAGAATCTCCAGCAAGCGAATACTCACTAGATAATAGTTTTACAATGCAAGATGTGTAAATACAGAAAAAAGAAGATTTGGGGAAAAGTAATATTAATACTCCCCAATTACTTCTGAATGTTTTTGTAACAATAGGCAGATCAATGACGAAGTGATGCCTGTTGTCTTTTTGCTCACTCTTGCAATGTCTGTATGCAAATCCTTAAAAAGAGTGACAAGAAAATCTGGGAAATTCAGTTAGTATTTTTTTCAGAAAATCAGAGAAATTTGACTTAAGAAACAGATGTGGATTCTATCTCTTGATGACTTTGGAAGCAAAAAACATTTATTTTTCAAGGGTAGTGCCTTTTTTAGAATCAAATTTTTAGCTTTCTCCTCCCTTGCCAGGGAAAAGTCCCACTTTTTAAGCCTGCCTAACACAGAAGAGAAGAGAAACTAAACTGCCATTTCATTTCTGCTTATGCAGTATAGTTCTGCACTTTACCCTGCACACTAGAAAACTATTTGGCAGTAACATCATGGGGAAAAAAAAACACAACACTTTCACATGTGAGTTTTACACAAATGTATAAATATTCTGCTGAAAGGCTAACTCAGTTTTAATGGATCAAATAATGTATTATCTTTTTGACATATGTGCATTATTTTCCAAGCAAAATCATGTCTTTTGGCAATATGTTTTAATTATGAAATATCTGAAAATACATTAAATTGCATGTAGTAGTTCTTTTAACCATTTATTCAAAATACGTGATTTTGATATAAAAAATGAAGACGTTTTGTTTCAGCTACTTTTTTTTTTTTTTTTAAACCTGTGTTCACCTGTAAATTGCAGAGGCTGGATAAGATCCTGTGTCATAACTGACCCTCACTCTACCACGGTACAGCTCTACTGCTATATGATCTTTATCGCCTTTGTAGAGAAGGATCCCACTGTCTTCATCCGTGGCAATCTAATTAAAAGAAAGAAACACTTAGAAAGAACTAAAAATATTAAATCAAAATGCTGTAGTAAGTGAATTTCTGAATTTACTGCTATAGCCTATTACTTCACTGTAAAATTCTTCCTTCATTGACAACATGACAAAATTCTTTCTCTTCCAATCAATAAGCCCATCTACTTCAGTATGATAGAGTTATTTGCGTGTTCTTATATATTTTTAGCTCAAACTGTGAAAGGCTGTTTAAGTGAGCCAATACACTGTGGGTATTTTTCCACACTATGAAAGATTATTTACACAATTTTCCAGATCAGAATCTGCAACGGAAGCAATCTTACCTGCAGAGTGATATTGGTTTGGGGGCGTATCTTAGCTGAAGGAATTTGTAGATAGGATTCTTTGTTGACAAAATTTATACTGATCAGTTTTTCACATTTCTCACCCTGGTAGCCTGATAAACACTGGCAGATTGGTTCACTCTCTTTTATAATACACTGGGCTCCATTTTGGCATTCATAATTATCACAAGGACTGGTGCGAGGTAAAACCATTGGCGGCGAAAACTCACAAAACAAGCCACTAAATACAAATAGAAAAGTCAGTATTTCAAAAAAATAAAATGTGACTTTTAGAAAGACATACATGTTTTTATTGTCTTCAGATCTTCCTCACCTGTATCCTTCCGGGCAAACACATGTATACCCATTAACTGCGTCAGTACACTGTGCTCCGTTTTTACATTTGTTGTCCTGGCAGTCATCAAAGTCAATATCACAATGTTCACCTACGTATCCAGGTGTGCAATCACATCTGTGAAACAGGAAAGCAAGTTGGATAACACAGTGCCTCTTAATAATAGTGTGCTTATGACAAAGCTAAAGACCTACTGAATTATTTAAAACTTGAGGAAAAAAAAATCATTACTGTGACTTTGTATTTAAAAACTATGTAGCTTAATCATGTTATTATTTGGAGAATCAATCTACAATGCATGGAATCCAGGTTTCTACTTATACATGCTTACTCATTATCTGACATTATATCGAATAATTTGTGTCTTAAAATCTAGAGAGCCCTCATGAATCATTTTGACAGTTCTTCTTGGAATTTATGAGTAATGCAGAAAGTTAAGGGATGTGGTAAGTGGCTGTGAACACTAAAAATAATCAATTATGCTTAGTTGCTGAAACTGAGAAAAATAATCCAAGGTTTCTGTTATACTGATGGATATTTCCTTTGTCAACTGAGCAAGTAGGATTGGGCCAATGATCCATTTATTCAGTTTATAGGTTATTCATAGTTTTTTTTCCACTAGAAGCTCAACCAGACCAATAGCTGCATGGTTAGTGAACTAATGGTAAGTCTCAAAACACACCCTATCCCTTCCCTGGGACCCAAATCCCCACTGGACTGGAAACTTCACATTATCAAAATAGTATGTAATTTTACTGTTGTTGTTGTTTTGATTATTATTTTATTTTTTGATTATTATTATTTTATTTTTTTTTACTCATACAACTCTCATTGTTAATGCTAATGGCATTTCTGCAGGGAATTCTCATATGTTAGATTGAATGAATGCTCAGAAGTCTGTGAAAAATGAATGGAAAAGATTACTAATTCATACATTCACATGTTTTTCTTTTTATTAAGATGTATGTGATTGATTTCATTAGAGCTTGTGATTCCCTTCTTGAGGTTGTTTCTTCTTGTATCTAAGACTTGCTCTAAAGAGCCAAGACTCATTTCAAATAGCTGTGTAATGTTACATTAAGTACTTCAATAAAGTATGTCCCAATTTTTACTCAACAAATATGAATCAGAAAATGGAATGAAGAATATAAGGCACACTATTAAAAATCTAAGTGAGATACATGCTTGAAGTTAATGCATGTGTTAGTTTCTGATTTAAAATCTCAGAAAATGAGATTTTAAAGATGGAAGATTAATGAACTGGGCAGTCAAGTATAACATACCAAACTAGGTTTACTGAAATGACATGAAGATAATAAACATAACACAGACAAACTTAAATCCAACAGGTTTTCTATTTTCCAGTTTAAAACTATCAACTTCATTTCATTTTCATATGAATATTTGATGTATTTGAATATTTTTTGCCACATTTTAATAACACATTGTTTCATAAGTAGTAGGAATGATTATCATTCCTAGGTAAGCTGATTCTGGGACAAGAACATACTGTGCATAAAACATGTGCAAAAGCTGCAGGTTTCCTGAATTTATTAACCCAAAGCCTATTAAAAACACTTTAAAGTGTGTGTACTAATTAATTATAAGGATATGGTATAATTACAGATTAGTTTTCTTGGGAATTAACTTTATTTTATACCTTTCAGTGTGCCTTCGTAATAACCTCTTTCACAATTAATTCTCAGAAAGCAGTATAATAATTCCACTTCAGTTAAACATAATTATTTTCCTACTGGCTAAGCTACTACAAAGGTTTTGTATAGACAGTTACGTAGACTAACTGCTCTATATTTTGTTCCTCTTTAAATTCTGACTGAAATTAGAACTGTTAAGGATCTTTTAATTCAGAAAACATATTTAAGATAATAATGTAGATCTACCTGAAAATAAATGGGTCTATACTACCACAATATTTGATGATAGTTGAAACCAGTATTTTGAGAATAGAACGTACTTCCAATAAAAGAAAAGAAGTTGAACAGGATAAATAAATAGAAATTTAGACTCAGATAGATCGTGACAATATTTTAAACTTACTTGTAACCTTTGGGTGTCAATATACACTTTGAGTCATGTTGGCAAGGATTCAGGTTTTGAGCACAGAAATCTAGTTTCTCCTCACAGAGCTCACCTGAAATGTAATGTATGTTGTCAACTCAGTGAAAACACCACAGTGACCTGAAAATAACTGTATTTTAAAAGTAACTGCTATGATTTTTTTTTTGTTAACACTAAAAAAATACATACCTCATGATATAATGAATACATTTCACACAGAAATATTCAGATTTGTACTATAAGTAATGTATTCCCTGAAAAAACACCTGTTAATATTACTGTCTGACAATAAAATTCCAATTACCCAACAATGAAAACTTGCTTTCTACCTTTTCCTAATTGACAATCCAATATACCACAATTATGTGTTGTCATAATATGTCATAATATACCTGTTCTGTGAAAAGAAAAATAATTCCCTGCTGTTAGAAGCTTAACATGGGCTGGATAATCTATAAAATATTTTAATATGGTTAAAATAGGACCTCACTGCAACTTTTTGAAAAGTAAACACTTACAGGTATGTAAACAGATCAACTAATGTCTTGTTCCCTAACTAATCAGAAGATACCATGAATAGTGTCCTCACAAATTTTATCACTGGTTTGTAAAAGAAGTATAATTATTCTAGCATCCATAAGAAGAATATACGTATTTTAAACCCTATACCTGATGAATTTAGAGACTCGTAGATCTATTGGGACCTAAAACTATGGAAGGAGTAGGGTTGCTCCTTGTTATTTGTCAAGTGAGTAGAGAAATTGAACTGTGCACCAAAATGAGGAAGAAAAGAGCAGAAGATAGCAGATGTCTTCAGTGCTCAAGTCAAACTTTAATTCAGGAAGAACAATACTTAATATCCCTCAGTTTTACTCAGCTAAGTGTGGTGCTGGCCAGCAGTATAGCTAGATCACAGCATGTTTAAGGCCGCCTGCCCCAACCCTCTGCTCAAGCACAGCCATCCAAAGCAGGCTACCCAGAACCATGTTCAGGCAACTTCTGAAGATCTCCAAAGAGGAGACTCCACAGCCTCTCTGGGCAACCTGTTCCAGGGCTCTGTCACCTGTGCAGCACCGAAGTGCTGCCTGACGTTTAGACAGAAACTCCCGTGTTCCAGTTTGTGCCCATTGCCTCTTGTCTGGACACTGGCCACCAATGAAAAGACCCTGAATGAGCAATCAATATCTGCTGGAAGGCAGCACAGTACTGAGGATGAGGACAACATCATCATGAGTACAGTGGGGGAAAGAAGAAAGGCAGACCATTTAGGGACACATCTTGGGTAGAATCACCAACAGGTGGATTGGAAAAAGGCAGAAAGGTACAGGATAATAACATCAAAATGGAGTTCTAGAGCAGGAATATGAATTAAGGTACCTTCCAAAATACATATGCACGTATATGTGTATGAACAAGCTCCTCAGCTACTACTGTCATTAAGCAATAACGTTTCTGACATCTTAAAGTGCTTCTTGTCAAGTTCTCAGAGTGCTTAGCACAACACAGAAACTACTCTCTGTCTTACATGGGCTTTTTTGGCATTACAGAAGTACACGTAATAATAAACTGAAAGCAACAGTAGATGGTTAAATGTCTATTTGTCTTGCCTTTTTTTTTTTTTTTCTGGGGTTGGGGTGTGTGTGGGGGGGCAGCTTCAACAGATCCTCCTTAGAAAGCTGTCATTTCCACAGCAAGCATACTTACATACCATTGTTTAAGACTACATACTATCATGACTACTCAAGACCTCACATATTATTTCCAGAACTTATTTCTTAGGATATGTAAAATTTATTTCAAACAGTAGAAAAACAAATAAAATTTAGAGTTGAGGAACAGTCCCCATTAGCAGCAATGTCAGAGAAAAAGGCAAAACTGAACAAGAGCCAAGATGGTTGTGCTGCATAAAAACACATCAGTAATATATATGTTAAAGTTTTATAATGCATGGAACCTCGCTATAACCTTGAACATGGATAAAAAAAGAAAAACAGCTAGAAAAGTGCATCACAGCCATCTGGCAGGGGAAAACAAAAACAAAAAACAAAAACAAAAGATCCAGACTGGCTCCACTGGTTCCACACAAAGATTAAAAAACAAACAACAAACCAAATATTGCACCTTACCAATTTGCAAGTAGAGCATTTTCCATACAAAACCAAATAAGCGTTGAATTAACACAAGACAATGGTGTTCAAGCACAGGCTATTTAACAGACCTCAGGAAAGCTGTCAATAACAATGTGATAGTCAATATATTTAGGAAACTGAATGAAGATCAAATAAAGGCCACTGAAGATGACTAATACACAGGATTTAAATTCTATCCTCAAAGCCTCTTCAAACTCTCTATGGACTTACTAGTCTTGAAGCGTGAAACTGTTATGGCTAGGTCAGTGCACAAAGAATCCTGAAATACCAGGGATTCTTAGCATCCCATGATATATCAAACAAAAACCAGATCCGCTTCTCTGTTCAAAGGGTTTTGTTTGAAGTAATTCTTCACATAGTCTTTAGTCAATTTGTAGAACTTGTAGCAATGGCTAAAAGCCATTTAAAGGCCGTCAATATTTCAGAGCGAGATATTGTTGAATATTGAATAGAGAATTCAGATTTTCAAGAACATGCAGAGGAACAAGCAAAAAGCACTTTTTTTTTTAACTTAGTTTATATGCATTCCTATGGATTAGAAATGTATATGTATGCATAAAGATATGTGTACACACACACATATATATGACAACTCAATTACAAATAATAAAAAAATATGTTTGTTCAGTACTTATAAGCCTAGGACAAAAAAACTTTCTAAACATTCCCAAGATTATCACTCCTAACAGTATACCACAGACCTTCCAATATGACACACTGAGCCTATCTTTCCAGCAGGGCTGTAGGTTTCCTGTCTCTGTAGGCACAATAAGAGGTCAGTGGAAAAAAAAATAATACTTTTTCAGAAGACGAATTAGGACTGGTGTTATAGAAGCAAGCAACCTACTGTCAACTTCACTGAATTGGCATTGATTTTGGTACAGAAGAGAAACTGGGCCATGGCTTAGATTACTATAGACTTCTGAAGTTTCTTGAAGACTTCTAAGTGAGCAGTGTCTAAGCATGTCCATTTTTTTATTTTTTATCCAGGTACTTATAACATAATTTCTTAGAGTACACTGCATTTTAGTAGTCATGAGTTGATGGTGTTAATGTCTTCAGAACTACACTGAAAGTTGAATTACCTCACAAAATGTTCAGGGATGCTTGAAAAGTCTTAATTCCCAAGTCATAGCTGGGAATCCTGCATATAGGCTGAGAGTAAAACTAGACATTTAGGATTTAAAAATGCTTACAGTTTTGAAAAGTATCCAATTCAAATTGTAAAATCAATGTTATACCACCAGACCTACTGCAGCCAAATGGTTTGAAAGTATCATCAGATGCTTTTGAAATTATGGTCAGATTTTGATTTGAGTAGTCTGTGGAAACTTTCCACAATATAAAGGAAGATTAAAAAAACAACACTTGTCTTAAAAAGACAGGGCTTTATGTGCTGTGATAGAGTAAAAGGAAGGAAAGTATCTCTGCATTTGGAAATTGTACACAGTGTGAAATAAATCAGAATCATATAATTGCAGGGAGCTTTCAATTAAACAGTTAGCAACCAGCCTAGGAAAGGAAACTGGAACCAACGAAAGGACGTTGTAAACATGGTGTTCCATGCAGTGAAGATGTAGTGAAAGGAGAATGTTCAAAGCCCTATGAACAAAAAGGTCAATTTTACAGGAAGTACAAACTCTTTCATTATAAAGAAACAGTAGAATTCATGACAGACTTGCACACAGAATCAATAAAAAGAAAAAAAAATCGAAGATGGAATCCAAAGAATTTACATCAGATACTGAACTTCTCAATGAGAATATAAGAAGAACACCCTCCCTGCAACCCCCCCCCCAAAAAAAAAAAAACAAAAAACACTAGTTCTTAATTTGTACTGTTAACAGATATATCTTCTGAGTGGAGCTTTTCCATAATGAAAACATAACTGTTTGAGGAAAAGTAAATAGAAAAAGTAAGTAGAAATACATGACACGGAATCTGAATCACTAAATAATAGCTTCCTCGTAAAGTAACATCTCTTTTAGCATATTGAATAACCAATGTGTTATTCAGAATTTAACTGAGACAATGGTGAAGGGGAGAAAATAATTTTGTTGAAATGAAAAGAGTGATGAAAGTGAAAAGCTCACTGAAGGAAATATCAGATTTATCTAGTTATGCTTCTTGGCTTTACTGGAAGGAAATGTTAGAGAGTTCTCTGATTTTAAAAAACATGGAATGTTTTTAAAACCATTCTACAAAATAATGTAAAACAATTGTGAAAAAATGTCTCAGTTCAAGGAAGCTTACTACCAGTGTGTCTGTACCTTCTTTTACTCATCATATAACAATACTAAGGCTGTTGTAACTGAGCTTGGCTAAGTAACCACGTTTTTGAAGATGACAATGGGAACATTATTGTACACAGAAAAAAAAAAAGCAACAGACTAGTTTGTTTAAAAAGAAGCAGTACATAAAGTGTCAAAAAATCAATGAAAAAGTTCCAAAATTTAATTAGAAACTGTTCTGTTTTCATGAGACATCTTAAAAGCTATGGAGTCTGGTTTCTGGTACGTAGTAGCACTAAAACCAGTGGAACTCTGTGTGATCGACAGTCTGAATGAAGGCAACCCTCCAACATCAAAACTGGAATATTTGCTGAGATTTTACCACTAGATATAGATGATGTTTCAGATATAAACAGTCAGACAGCACTATTCAATATTCATAATGAGTTGTGTGCAACCCTTGATTACCTAACCAAAGATATAAGTTGCTAGATTCACAGGTCAGTTTTTGTTTCCTCTGTGTATATTAATACACTGTTATGATTTGATGACATTATAAATCATAGAAAAAAAAACCTTTGGATTTTCCAATATATAAAGACATATAGTACAACAAATGATAAAGAACAATGCAATGATATGAAAAATGATTTACATCATTGCTATTTTGCTAATTGGACAATAAATTTAAAATATAGTTATATAAAGGAATGTGACCCAGTATATTTCTGAACGAAGAGAAGAGCGCTAAGACAAATGAACATGGGCTGCTGAATATTACAGCACATTGAAAATTACAGACAAGCTTACTGAAGAAACAAGCATAAAATCACCAGTGTATTAGCAAAACTGAGTATGATATTAGAATATAAATTAGAGAAATGATTCAAAAGAAAGAATGGTCAATTTTAATCATCATAATCATTTTTTTGCTAGAATACTTATTAATTGCTCCAAAACTAAAATACCAAATACATACTGCAGAATTATGGGTAATTACTAGTACAGCAGGATTTTCTATGTGTACATATTTATCTGTTCCAGCTTCTGAACTTGCCTGCCATAAATTGTGAGTTAACTTCTGCAGTCTGTTTTATGAGCTAGGTATTATAGTCGGAGTGTTTGATTTGGTGTCTCTATTAATTACTTCTGACTGAAATAGTCAACAGACTGTGGGAATGGTTAGGAAACTTTAGTGCTACTTAACAAAATATATACAGAAGTTGCTGCATTTTTATGAAGTCTTGAATTTGACAAACAGTAGACAACAAAGTATTTAAAGTACTGAGCTCACTATTCACAAAAGACAAAAATATCTACTCTACAGGGGATAATGTAGCTTATTTTTTTTCACAGTTACAGAAGGAAGCAGTTTATAATATTTAATTTATATATTTTTTTGGAATTGGAAAATATTTTTGGAACTTAATTTTAAAGTAAAATTCTAAATGTGATTCATTGCTAGACTTTTCCCGTCTTTTACCATTGCTTACCTCTGTTCAGCTATGTCTCATGCTTGTAGATCTGCAAGATGGGGCTTATTTAGTTTAACATTTTAAATTATTTTGTATGTATGCTGTTTGGCAGAAAAAAAAAAAAAAAGTAACTTTAGGCAGATAAGCTTTAAGACACTTAAGGAAAACAGAACAATGGATCATTTGCTCCAGCAGGGGGATTGGACTAGATGATCTTTCAAGGTCCCTTACATTCCCTAGCATTCTGTGATTCTATGATCATAGACTAGAATCACTAATGGTAGTGATCAAACTAGTAGCAAGTGGCTTAGATTGCCAAGGATGTATACTCCCCCTTCAAGAAAATGCAGCTAGAATACTTTAATATACTTCAAATGACTGTACTATTGTATATTATGAGCTTGACTACTAATCTTCATGAAAGAAAATTTTACAAGTGATGAAAAGCAAGGGTAGCAAAGGTATTGTTTTATTCTTAGAAGTTGTAACGTTAGTGTGTAATTCTTACAAGACTGAGGATTATGATCCTGATTTAATAAAATAATTAGAATTTTAATCAAGTTTTATATGGTATGATTTGCATTTGATTGCTTGCATGCTTAAACTTTAGGCAGGTACTTATTTGGTTACCAACTGAATTGAAAACTCCTTTATTGTAGCAGCTAGAAGGCCATGTAATGAAGTTTTGAAAGATATGAAGCTAGAATTTACATCTGTGTCTAGGGCTTGCCTAAACTGAGATGATTACTTAAAATTATCCTTTCTTCCTACAACTGTCACAATTCAAAAGATGTATGCCATGATAAAACTGACTGATCCTTCAAGCAAGTTATAGACCGATAATTGACTTTCATGTTCAGCTGGCAAGAAAATACAAGCATTTATCACACACATCTGCTTAACTTTGATGCTGAACTTAGTTCATATCCCTGGGTCTTTGATAATTTGTTTGTGAGAAATGTATTCTTGATAAAATCAGTAATTTTAACATGTTATAGTTCACACTTGTGTCATACATTTACAATGACTACAGTTCTGTTTAGGATTCATTGCCTTTCTACCTTTTATCACATTTTAAAGACATGCAAAATACCAGCAAGCCTAATTATACACAAATAACATCTGTTTCAACTTGAAATTGGGACTTGAGTCTTTCTACAGTCACATCTTCAGTTTACATTCCATTTAAAAAGCCATATTTTCATGGACATAGAAAATAAGGTTGGGTTTTTGTTTGTTTGTTTCATTTACAAAAGAAAATCCTAAAATTTTTCAGTTTACACTGCTGGAAATCAGTGACAAACCAAATTTTATCCATAAATCACTGATGCTGAACAAGTTATTGTAGTCTGCTTGGCTGATTTACTATTAAGCATACAAATATATTTGCAAGGATAACACAGAACTCAATTTTTATATTTCTCTAAACTGAGCTTTCACTTTTTCTAGTTTTCCTAGTGTCAAATACTCTTTTTATAAAATCAAACAGTTTCATACTGGGACAGTAACAGAACACTATAGACATAAAAACTTAGGAAGTGACAAGGGGGAAAGAAAAATGGGGAGCTATCTTTTCTGTCCAAATAATAACAGTAAAAGGCAAATAGAGGAACATGTCTAAATTGAATACAACTTTAATCATGGAACATCTACAGTTGGAATTACTTTCTGGAAATGTCTGTTTCACTCTATCATTTGCAAAGGGTATTTAGACTCTGAATTTAAGTTGTAAGAATAATTCCCCAGATGTCTAAATTAATCAAAATTGATGGGATAATTGCAGACTTGCTCTACATGCCGTTTAGCGGTTAATGAAAAATATTTTTCATTACTAGTGAAATATTATATTGTTTTATAGACAGCACAATAGGTTTATCAAATTAACTTGATGGCAAATACACTACAAGATGACTTGACTCATTTGCTTTCAAAACTATAAAGCTAGTTGTAGAAATATAAATAACTATAAGTATATAAATATAACTTTATAAATATACTGTTACTGATTATGTTAGTTCTCAGATTGCATAGATCAGCTTGTACAGAAGTTGGTTTACCTCTGTTAGTGAAATAGGTGTTAGGCAGAAACTTTTAAAACTAAAAAGATCAGGAACATCCAAAGTTAGTGTCATAAATATTTCCACCATTACCTTTCCTGTACAACAGTCTGAGCTTAATGTGTTCATTTCAGATATTTTAGATATTTATGGCAAAAAAAAAAAGGTCACAGATATGATAAGCAAGGGGATTGCCATTTTATACTCCAGAAAAATTTCTAGTACCATCATCTAATGAAGAAATTACAGCAAAACAGTGCTATATAATACAGAATACATTAGAACGGAACCAAGGTATGTTTTAAAAATAATGAGACTAAAGATTTCAGAAGATCACCATGTAAACCTTTTTGTTAGTCCTATCAGGATGCACAAATTTCTAATATATCTGAAAAAAAAGACAGTGAAGGTAGTATTAAAGTACTCCTGCACAGTGATCTGTAGCTTAAACAAGATTCTTTTGACATGTATTCACAGCTAGATCAAGGTGCCTGATTTGAGGATTTGCAGTGAGCTTTCTAAATGATACCTATATACGATTCATTTGATCTTATTTAAGAACTGAAATCCATGCACCTTTAAGGAAAGGAAAGTGAAAAAACAAAGTAAGTGAAAATAGGCTTAAAAGACAACTGACCTTTTTCCACTTCATTCAGATTAGCAGCTTGCAGTGACAAAGACAGAAGAGACAAGAGACTTTTTACATTGTAATACAACAGCATAGCACATTAAGCTAATGCACAACTATAGCAGCAAGAGAGGTTGATTAGCAAAATGAAGCAAGCTTCAGAGTCTCACCTACAGCAGAGCAAAACAAACAGAAAAGGTAAGAAGTACATGCCACTGGTGGCATAGGAAAGGTTTTAGTTTTGGATCAGTTAGATCTGTGATCTAATGACTGATGGCAATGAGCAAGAGAAATGATCATCTGTAATCTATAGAATGTACATAAAATGACCTGATGTTTACTAGATTGAGTTTAAAATAAAGGAGATGATAATGTTTACAGAATAGCAGAGTTAAAGAGTGCAGGACATAGTGATGCATTTTAAATGTTTTATTTCTCAAGGTTTCATCAGACAGTCTGAATGTCTGATGATTGCATTTATTTCCTGTTACTTCACAGTTAGTCTGTGATCTTAAGAAAGCTCACAGTATCATGCAAATACCTTTCTTTGTCTTTCCACCTGTAATTGTGGAGGCAATTGTAAAACTTAACTGAGGCAGAGAAAAAATGGATTCCCGATTCTTAAGCAATAACATAAGCTAACAGGCTTTTATATATATATGTAATATATAAAAATATATATATTAAAATCAACAATGCTTAATTGAGAAGTGTCAATTTTCATCAGATTTTTAGAAAAGGCAGAAAGTGACTGTTTGGTTTTGCATTATAACATTCCCCATAACATTTTTTTTTGTATTTTTTATATGTATTTCCAGAGGTGAGATTCCAGTAAGCCTTCTACATAAAATTAAAACTTTAAATAAGAATGATTTACAATTCATACCAACAGGTTCCAACTGACTTCTTTCTTATATTATGCTGTGTGAAATATAAAGCATGTTTGTAGATAACCATTCACTCAAAAAAAATATTCTGGGCTGGTGCACTTCCACATCCAGTATATATGTTCTGTGACATCTTGAACATAAACAATTCAACGCATGGCCAATAAAATTAAAAGAGAACAGGACAAGTCTATGGTGGTATTTTTCTGTTATATACACTGTCCAAGCCTCCAGCACCTTACAGCCCAGGGACTTTCTAAGCTAGAGATAAATACCTTTGTATTTAAAAATACATATATTTTTCAATCTGCTGAGTATATAGACAGTTTTCCTGATGGTTAGTTTATTTTTGCCCAGCTAGTACAGGAATTCATCAAGCGAAAAATACCTTCCATAAAAACAAAACAAAACAAAACAAAAAACCACACCACATTAGCAATATGCAAATCTGATTTTAACCTGTTAGAACAGATACCAAGATCCAAATGCTTATAAAGTTCCTCATGAAAAATCACTGTATCTATACTTGGCAGGGATTTTGTTACTTATCTTTGAAATCAAGTTATTGGCCAGAGAAAAAAATATGTTATAAATAATTTGGTATCGCATATACACTAGAGGCAACTGTAAGATTATTTTGTATTCTGAACACTACCATTTCTAGATCCCAATGTGTCCAGACTATTGTCAGTTTAACTTTTAATGCTCCAAGTTATTTAATTACTATGCAAGATCAGGGATGACAGGTGTAAAGACCAGCTTGATGTTTTACATTTTCTCCTTACAACTCATCTGGATTAAAACTAACTTAAGATCTCACACCTTGTGTCTATCTTCAGATGCTTTGTAAGACAGTGTACTGTAGAATTCTGCACTGTATCCTGTGGAATGAAAAAAATGAAATTTTGCTACAACTTATGTCCAATTTATCTATGAAATGAGGCTCTGGTCTTGCATGTGTGTCTGTTTTTGGTAACGTGTTGAAATAATCTAATGAGATAGTGTAAAATCTCAACAGTTTTTGAGAACAGAACAGCTAAACTTACTGATTACCAATAGATTGTTTTGATTTATTTTTGAGCTGGTGAGAAGATTCTCACCTATTCACAGGACTTACTGATTTCAGTAACAATTATGACTAGGCACCAAATCCATAAAAGCAAATCTGTTTTTCTAAAAGGATTACTGTTAGGAAACAAGAACACTTGCCATATAAACTCATAGCATTTTCCCTTTAGAATTAGGCACAAACTGTTCTACAGCAACAGCAGCCTCCTCAAAGAAAAGTAATCGCCACTTCCTCAGTGATGAGTCAAATTAAAAAATACACTTTATTTTATTTAAACTAAAAACAAAACTGCAATACAAACATCAAGTTAAATATCTTACCAATCCTTATGCTTCCCTTTTTGCTCTAACCATATACATACATATATATAGAAATGCTACAATTGAAGTTTCAATTGTAAATATAAAACATACATTTCAATTACCATACTACAGAAATACAAGAGGCGCACTTAATCAAAATTTTAGGCTAGCACACATAAACATGCCTTTGTATCCACTCCATGGATATTTAATGCAAAGCAGTCCTTCCCATGGGATATTGTGAATACAACAAGCTATTGGCCCTAGCAGTCCAAATGCACCTAGAGCTATGTCGAAAATGAAGAAACAGGTTAACATGCAAAAAAACTGCGAAACTGCTGAGGAGAAATGGACGTGCAAATGAACTGTCTGCTATTTAATAAGTACATGAAACCTCCTAGCATGAAATCACCAAACAGGAAAACTCAGCTCGTGTGACTGGTTTGCTCTCTACCATCCTACACAGCAGAGTATCCGATCCTTTTTAAAGGAGATGGCAACTGAATCTCGGGAATCTGAAGCTTGACTCAGACATAGCTAAAATATTAATTATCTGAGAAATAACAAACATCTGCCACTACTTATTGAAGCGGTTACCTGTTATTTTTTTCTAAGGCTTGAATTGTCAGTTGCTTCTAGGTATTAAGGTAGCAGTACCTGGCAAATGAGTATGGTTAAGCAGAAGGTTATGTCTAATTTTCCAGATGTGGACCACCCAGTTGTTCTTATGTATCTTATTCTGTCGACTTAACCTTTTAACCTGTATTGCTTTAGGTATTGTGGCTCATTCTGCAGGAAGAAATTTCTTCCAAACATTTACTCAGAATAAGTACTGCACAAATACATATATTAGATTATGAAGTTGCATTTCTTTTACCGGTGTTCTATCATTTTCACTCACTGTGGGTTTCCAAGATTTAAATACTGACTTTAAATTTGAATGCCCTAAATCAATTGAGCAATCCTGTAGGTTGTAGAACTAATGATGGAAATACCTTGGATTAAAAAGGTGCTAATTTTGTTTACAATAAATAAAATTACTTCATGAGTTCACCTCTCCTCACAGTCATCCAAAGCTCAAATTTAGTGTTCCCTGAGGGCATTAAAAAGCTTATCTGACAGCCAAAATAGGATTAATTATAGTTACTATATAGGATGACTAGGTATATCTAATTCCTAGGTTATGGAGGATTTGACATTTCTTTGTCATGTATTTCAAATCATGGTTTTGTGAATTTAAGCTCTGCATTCTTCTAGTAGTCCACTAGCTGACAGAAAATAGATGTCTAGAAAAACTGAACAACATATCAACAGAAACAATAGATCCTAATTCTTGTTCTCCAGTGTTCCTGTTGTAACTGTTCTTCATTCTCACAGAGATTGTGAAAATAAGCAAGAGACCCTCTGTTTCAAAGAAAGAAAGGGTAATGCTTTGGCCTGGCTGCCAACTGATAGAAATGAACAATTTCACACACTCTAATAATGCTATTTTCTTGTGTGCTAGAGCAGAAAGCATCACAATCTGCATTAATCTTTCTACAGGAGGGCAGGACAGCAACTAGGGACGCCAAATCCAGTTCCCTACTGGCACAGATAGATCCTTTTTTGCCCTGGTAGCAGCTTGGACAATGTAAGACAAAAGAAGATTTTTCAGATTTCAACAACTAGAGGGATTCTTCACTGGACTGGTTGGTTTAGGTAAACAGATGTAAGGGACGCATTTTGAAAGAACTTTTAAATATCAAAATGTTGTAATTTCAAAACAGAGGAATTAATGAATGGGTGTAAAGTCTACTTTTGACTACAAGCCTTACTGAAGAAAAATATTGAGGGAAACTTGACTTTAAACTAATTGTAGAATGACCACTAATTCATCTGCAAACTGAAAAACATGACTGTTTCTCTACTAGGAATTCTTGAATTACCTGTACTTGCTCTTTATACTCTTACCTGTATATTCAGGTGGACAGAGGCAAGTATAGTTATTAATTCCATCCACACAAGTAGAATTATTTTCGCAGTCATTGTCTTCACAGTCATCCACATTTATTTCGCAGTTTTCACCTTCAAATCCATCTGCGCAAGTGCACCTGTAATACAGAAAATAAAACCGACCACATGAACTTTTTAGCTGGGGAGACCAGACAAGAAATACTGTAATTAATAAGTACATTAATTCATAATCACTATCCCCTCTAAAGGAAAATGGATGATATAATATAAAAAACCATATAACAAACATTACCAAAATATTTCAACATTTTATGTTACAGAAAAAGCAGCAACAATAACAATTTGTGCCTTTATTTTTAGTTAAAGGAGTTTAAATTTCATAACTGGGCACTCCTTTAGAAACACCTGTTATATTATAAAATGAGATTATATGTCTTTTATTTATTTTTGTTAATTTAAACACATGGAAAAGACTGTGGAATCAGGGATTAGTATGTAGTACTACTATTCTACTATCATTCAATTAAATGCACCATCATAAAGCTCTGTTTAAAGTTCCAAGTACAATACATGTATTAATATAAAACAAAGACTATATAAGCTCTTCAAAGCTGTAATTTTTATTTTGCTTTTACATATGTTTATGCAAAGCAAATATATAAAAAGGTAGTAAATGTAAAAGGTCACTCAAATATGACCATAAATGCATTTACATGCAATTTGCAGTATCTGTAACTCCTGCAACTTTGATTATAAGATTGCTTTAATTTTCAAAATATGTAGTGTTTAAACAAATAAATTAAAAAAGTCAAATTCTGAGATGTGATTATGTCACTTTAAATTCTAGAGGCATAATATTGAGATGTATATGCTTAATTTTTAATAGAAAACTAATTTTTGGGCAGAATTTATGATAAAAAATGAGAATAATGTCTTAACGAATTGCAGGATAATGAATTGTTTCTTTCTGAAGTGTCATTTTTAACAAGCTTGAGGTGTAGATTATTAAATGACTAATAATTTCACAGAAGAATGCTAAAGAACTTTATTTCATAATTCATGAAGTACATCTGGAGTAATTGTACTGTGTGATTAAATAACTCAAGATTAAAAATGCTCACAGCATGTTTATCTGCTGGCATAGTGAGTTTCAAATGAATCATTAATTTTCTGTTTCACTGGGATTTACATTTTATCATTTACATGCTGTCTGTTGAAGTAATACACACAACACCAGATGAATTGTGAGATTTTTTCAGCAGGGATCTAGACAGCTATTAATTAGCATAATGGAGTCAATACTATGTTGTCTTGACCTGATAAGCCTCAACTAATCACAATCATTTGTTGTTGTTTTTAACACTGTCAGAGCTTTAGAAGCTTTCCATGGACAGTAACATGTTCTGAAAACTTGAGAAGCACTGAAAACCTGACTTTGTGGTGCAATTACCAACAAAGAGAACCCAAAGATTAACACCAAAGTTATTTCATATATTATAAGAGTCAATAGATTTCCGTTCTGATATTACAATTAAAAACAACTTACCAAAACCCATCTTTTTCTCCTTCTTTCAGATGACAAGTTCCACCATGGTTGCATGGGTTACTGATGCAGGCATGAATAGGAATATCACAATCTTGACCCTATGCAGGGATCAAGGACATCATTTAAAAAAATACAGACTCTAGTGGAGTAAATTAAAACTCCTTATAAATGTTAAAAGGGAGAGGCTTACATTTCAGTAATATTTTTTTCTTCTTCATTCATTACCTACCTTGAAACCATATGGGCAAGTACATCTATAGAAGTCAACTGGATCATTGTTGCAGGTTCCATCATTTTTACATGGATTCGATAAGCAGGGGTTACATTTTGCGAGAATATTAACATCCACGGGCCCTTAAAAATACAAATGTGATAGTCATAAACGAACTAACACTGATTTATACTTAACAGGATATATTTGCACATTGCTCTAATTTTAAAAACAATGTTTGTATTTTAGACTCTGTTATTTCTACATGAATTGAATGCTTGACTACCCGTAATTCCTCTAATGTGCCCAAATACATTTGGGGTTTAATTTTTTTGGTTTGATTTTTAATTATCATGTTAAAAAAGTAAAAAACTGACCCAAAAATGATTCCTATATCCCCATTATCTGAAATCTGCACAGTTTTGATCCATGATAATTACCTTTCCTTTTTATTTAATGAAGAATACAATTTCAGCTTTTGTCTCTTTAGTGGGTAGAACCTGCCTATGAGAAAAAGAGCTATACAGTTTCTAACCCCTCCCTTGGTGGTATTACTGAGAACACAATTTTTAATGTTTTTTTTGTTTGTTTGTTTTAATTTTTTTTTTTCAGGATCACATAGGACTGAGGGCAAAAATGAACTGGCAGAATTACCTGTAAATTGGTTGAATGTCTTGAACTATAATGTTATAAACTGTATTGTCCAAGCTATCTCAACATAAGTAGGTCTATATTGCAGCTTGCTCTGTTATGGAGTCAGCTACAGTTCTGTACATTGCTGCATTAGTTGAGCCCCAAAATAGCACAGACTATACCATGAATATATGTGCAAATAAGGGCTGCCATCAATGCCTGTGGTCATGTTTCTTATATTAATGATTATAACAACAGAATTTAGAAATGAATAATGACAAAATCTAAAGTTTCACAAGCCAGACAGAGCTGTGACTGAGATCTTTAGAGTACATAAATCTTATCCCTATAACATAAATATTTATTAGACATTTATTTATTTTTCATTGCTTTACAATTGTAGTAGTTTTTTTTTTTCCACATTGAGTTTTCAAATTAAAAACCATCGATTATTGTTTTGGTGTTGTTTTTGTTTTTTGTTTTGTCAGACAACCAAAGAAATTACTAGTTATTTGTTTAAATTTAGAAATCACCTGCTTATAATAATGCTTCATTTTCTTATGCTTTATGAAAATTGAAAGATTGATTACTGTAAAAGAAAACAGGGTTGAATTGGCCAAATGCCTATTAAGAGAATGAACACACATTCTCTACTACTTCCGGCTTTATTGCCTGATGACATTATTGCCTCCAGCTTATTTTCATATTTAACCAATGGAAAAAAATCTATAGTTATCTACAGATAATTTGTAAATTTTAAAGAATAACCAGTGATTTCTCCAGTGACAACACACACACACAGACACACAAACACACACACAAAAAAAGACTTCTCAGATCTACTGGGGGTGGAACTGCCTGATTGCTCTCATCAAAATGAGCCAGACTGCAATGTTTTTCAAACCAACAGTGCACTTTTACTGAGGTATGGTGGGTTTTGTTTTGTTTTGTCTTTACTCAGATGTCTTAACTTTCTTATTTTTTCTTTGGAAATTAAACTCAGATAAGTCATTGAAAAGGAGCTGGCATGGAAGGAAGCCATATGATTATAAAGATACAGTAGGGATGCTGGGAATAGGCTGAAAAATTTTTCTCTTTATCTGCAGTTGCTGGTATCCATCTGTGTCACAGTTTGCAAGCAAATGCAAGGAGATGAACACGGTAATTTGTGACAATTGCCAAAGTCACCATCTGTATGGATCATTGACTATTCTTGTCTTCATTACCTTATTGTGAAAGAAAAATCTATAGTTGATTATAGCTTGTTAAAGCAGCAAACAGTAAAGGTAGGTGAGTTGAAACAAACACCATAGAATTAACATACAGAAAGTCTTGCCTATTTACTGTAGACTATTTCTGGTTATTGATAGATTGTATTAAAATGTTCTGTGAAAAATATATGGAGTGAGAAGCACATACATAAAAGAAGATAAATTGTAACACTGTTCTGTAGCCTTACAGTCTCTGCTTCCTTGTCTCAACTGATTAGGCTGAACATGATGGCCTCATTTCTACTTCTTATGAAATAAACTGACAATTATTTGGCATGAATTAAAAAAATATTCAGTAACTGAGGTTATTTTCCTATATGGATTAGCAATCTAAATTTCACTTCTGAAAAAGAGCCAGCAAATGGGAACATGATTCCCAGCAAGATAGTAAACAACACTGATCTGATTTTGTGTCATAAGCATTTATTTCAAATTACTAAGTATGGAGGATCCAATGAAAATGAACATCAATTTGATTCATCATTTTTCAGCTATAAGATCAAAAAAAAAAAGTTTTAGATTTTTTTTTACTTAAGTCTAATGAAAAGGAAGTTCTGGAACCTATTCTCATTTTCACTATATCATTCCTTCCCTTATCTGCTTGCATGTGTTAAAAGACCTGTATATGAAAAGAAAATATTCTGTATGAAATAGAATACCCTATTGTTTAACTTTTAACACTGCAGAAATATATATATCCTTGAATAAGCTATAACTGAAAAAAAAATCTTAAAAGCAAAATAAACACTGTTCTTTCATAAAGAGTGAAAAATTAAATGCATATTATTTTATTGGTAAATATAAACACACACACTCGTTTATTTGTCTAATATTTTTGAAGAAAAGCATAATATAAATTCTCCCAAGACCAGTTTCTAGAGAAACCTTTGCAAGAAAAACTTGAAATCCTGACTTTTTATGACTCGGGAGCTCCTATTTGCTCTTGTATATGGCCTCAAAATCAGTATTTGCAGAGTCACTCATATCAAAACTGCTTTCACTGATTTCAGTACAATGCAGTGGCAATGATCATTTCAATTGCGTTTTTCAGACCCTGAATCTAGGCTTTTAAAATAACAAACCTTTTCATATAACTATGTTAAATGATATATCATGAAGAGTCAGTTCTAAATTCATCAAAGGGAGAAACAAACAGTAAACATGCATGTCTTAGGAAAGAAGTCTGTCTGAGGTTCACAAAAGGAAGGTCAGAAGGTTTGTTCTTAAACGTATCACCCATTCCATCACTTACAACCTTACCTGGTATCAGAAAACCACAAGGCCCTGGAATCTCTAGAAGCAGGGCATGGACGGTAAAGGAGTAAAAGATTGAGAATCTGTTAGAGGCCACATAAAAAAAAAAAGGGGAAAAAAAAAGGCAAAAGAAAAAAAAAAGCCCATAAACCTAGAAAAAACAGCTGCAAGAAGAAAACACTAAGATGGTTCCTGGAGGAAAATAATTCATAATGTTAAGAGTAAGGTCCATTTTTATGGAATTTTATAACTGAGACTTCATTTTAAAATGCTCATTTTCACAGGAAACTATTTTTATGTGATTCAAATTCAAGCACCAGTTTCAGTTTGAACTGAATCCAGAGGTACTGATAGGAGGGAATTACACATTTTGCCTGTTAGTCTGTACGCAATAGCAGAAAATAAACAGATATATATCTGTAAAAAAAGTCAACTATTTCTTAATAGGAATATAGCATCTTTCTAATTCCTATTCCTACCCTCTGTCAAGGGTAGAGATGCCTTGCAGAGAGATCGTTACAAATTAGAGGGCTGGGCAATCACCAACTATATGAAGTTTAACAAGAGTAAGTGCTGGATTCTGCACCTGAGAAGGGGTAAACCTGGCTATACATACAAACTGAGGGATGAGAGGCTTGAGAGCAGCCTCACAGAAAGGGAACTGGGGATTTTGGTTAATAGCAAGTTGAATATGAGTCAACAGTATGTCCTGGCAGCCAAAAGGGCCAACCGTATCCTGGGGTGGATCAGACATGGCATTGCTAGCTGGTCGAGGGAAGGGATTGTCCTGCTCTGCTCTGGTGTGGGCTCACCTCAAATACTGTGTGCAGTTTGGGGCACCACAATATAAGAAAGACTAGCAGTGTGTCCAAAGGAGGGCTACAAAGATGAAGGGTCTAGAGGGGAAGATGTATAAGGAGTGGCTGAGGTCCCTTGGTTTGTTCAGCGCAGAGCAGAGCAGGCTGAGGGGAGGCCTCATGGCGGCCTGCAGCTCCCTCACGAGGGGAGTGGAGGGGAAGGTGCTGAGCTCTGCTCTCTGGGGACAGTGACAGAACCCGAGGGAACGGCATGGAGCTGGGACAGGGGAGGGTCAGGCTGGGTGTCAGGAAAAGGTTCTTCACCCAGAGGGTGGTTGGGCACTGGGACAGGCTCCCCAGGGCACTGGTCACAGCACCGAGCCTGCCAGAGTTCAAGAAGCATTTGGACAACACTGTCAGACATCTGGTCTGATTTTTGGGTGGTCCTGTGTGGACACAGGAGTTGGACTTGATGATCCTTGTGGGTCCCTTCCATCTCAGGAGATTCTATGATTCTAAGCAAAAGAAAAAATTACTTATCTTTGGATAACAGACATATGATTGTCTTATAGGGCCATCTTGTCATTGAAAAGCTGCTGAGTGGCAATCTGTGATTATGACATCTTCACAGAAGAACAGTGGCAGGAAAATTATTTCTCTCAAAGGTACCCATAGTACCAGATTTCTATTCCTGGAAGTGAAAGAAATACAATACTTTCCCTGCATAATAATACAAAGGATATTTTCTGATGGGCAAGAGGAAGTAAGATGTACTATTTGGAATGTCTGACAGAAAAATAATAACGATTGTAGGAAGGGGTGACTCATTTTTTAAAAATGACAGAGTTAGAAAATAACCAAAAAAAGTCCTTCATTTCACTTATATACCTACAACAATGTGTAATAAAAGCATAACTGCAATAATATTCTTCTGTGGATGCTTGTAGAGAAAACGATCAGATTGGCCACCAAATGTTCTATCTAAAATTAGACTAATGAACTTTGCAAAAGATGAGTGTCCTATGCAATTAACACAGGTATGACCTCAAAGAAATACTATTGAAAAATTCTAAGAAGAATTTGGAAGGATAATTAATTGGCATCACATACAAAATAATGGGTTGGATTTCCAGTGTTTTTTGATTACAAAAACATTTTTTCACAGAAAGCCTAATGAGAGAAGAATGAACAGAATGAATAGAACATTGTAAGGAACAACTTGGGATGAGAGCTAACTCTGGTGAAGTCCCAAAGCTTTTTTAAGGAAGAATTTACACCTTTGATAATGTATTAACAGATGAATACGTAAAAATAGCTTGAAGACTACCTATACTCTGAGAATAAGTTACTTCTACAAAAAATAAGATCATATTTATCTGATGCCTCAAAAATAACTATAAACTTAGTGACAACTTACAAGTATAAGCCTGAGTCTGAAAAATGAAGCTACAGCAGAAGCTGTGCTTCAAAATACTTAAAAGGAGAGAAATGGAGAGAATTGAGGAAGATTAAACAGCAAAACAAACTAAGTCTACTCTCACATATGAATCAAAAAGATACTGTTCTAAGACAAAAGATACTAAGGTTCAGAAAAAGAACCTGAGAGTTAAACAGAAATATTGTAAGTTGTCATAAAAGTGCCAATAACATTGGTACCAACACAGAGATAAATACTTCTTTCAACCCCCAAGAAACCTACCTATATAATAACATCTAGAATGAGACTTCTACAGGTAATCACATCTTTTATCTATTCTGTGTATTTTAGGCTTTCTTCTGAAACATCAAAGAAAACAGCATTCTGGGCATATTGATGCAATTACATACCACTGAGATAATGCAGACTGCTAGGATTACAGTTGTATTTACAGTTTTTACTGTAAACAGTCTGAAGGGAAAGGGCATTCTTTATTTAAGAGAAGTGTAGATGTTTAAATTTCAGTTCATTAGTGAGACAGTACCAGCTACCTATTTACATCTATATATTGATGAGTATTACACTGCAAATCAGACTTTTCTCCATCTCTTGATTGAAAAACAAACAAACAAACAAAAACAAACAAACAAAAAAGCAAACAAAACAAAATGTCATAGAAGTTTTTAAAATAAATACAATTCCTGAAAGGAACCAACAGCTAGATCCCTAAGTATGAGGAGAAATGATGACAAGAGTGAAGACACTGTAATAAATGCACAGTTGTAAATAAATATAAAAAATAAATGTATTATAAATGTGAATAACAAATAAACAATCACCAACAGTACCTTGGCAAGTAAATTTTTTAGATGGAGTTGTGAGTAGAAGTTTATCTGCCATTTCTCCAGGGCCAGCACAACGCGCAATACCAGGTTCTTTATATTCTGATTTTACCCAGTCAGACAGCCACTGCATGTTACAATCACAATAAAGAGGATTTGCTCCAATAGCCCTATGGAAAACAGATAAACAAAAAGGGAATAAAGTTTTAAATGTTTGTTTTTAGAAAGAGAGCCCAGAAAACTGAGGTTGGCAAAAATCTCAAACCACAAACCATACCTCCCCTCCAGCAAACTGACCCTAAGTGTAAGTGCATGAAGTGTCTACATTTAGGTTTTAAATCAAGAAGTAAGTTTTAACAATAAACTTGGTAAAAAACCTAGCCATTCTTACCTGCATTTCCATAAACTTAACTCTGTGTCACTTTTGGTATGTAATGGGCAATATCAACTGCATCATCAGAATGAAACTGATACTGGGAAATTAAGTTAGGAAGAATAAAATATTTCTTCCAAAGCAGCCCCACAAAGTTCCACCCAGGTATTTTTCCTTTTCAGTTTATGGCTCCCAGGCTGGTACAAACCATCTGTTTCTAAGCTTCCAAATTTGATTTAATTATTTCCTCTTTCAAGATCTCCCACTGAATTCACAACTATGTGCAGAATTCTGTAAGAGATCTCTGCTGTATACATAAATAAAACTACACTACCCCTTACATAAGAGCTGCCCTGTTGTGAAATTAAATCCTTTTCTTTAAATAAATTTGATTGTTTTTTTTTAATTAAAAAACAATTTAGCTAGAGATTTTGGGGATTAATTACTGTAAAGGTTTTTAAGCCTCTGTTTTGTTTTCCTATAAAGACATACCCATACTCATTTCAATAAAATAATTATAGAGCTTCTTTCAGATTGTTCCACAACTTTGGATAAGGGGATCTTCAAGAAAGGGAATAAAATCCTTGGCAAGCAAAAGCAAAGGTGGTAGAAACTACTACAGACACACTCTTTTCTGCCACACTAAGCCCTCTTAATTATTGTTACAGGCTTCCAGATGAACAGAAGAAATTTTATACACACACACATATACACGTTCATTCAGGCTTTAGTCAGAGCATTAACAAAAAATCAGACCTGGTAATATGGTCGTGTAATAGCAAACTTCCCATGTAAAGAGAAATACCTACAATTTGTCCAGGCCATATTCACAAGAATGAATGTCAGCCTGATGTCAGTGTGAACTGAGCAGCTGGCTCTGCTAAAATCAGAATGTTAGCAAGGATAATTGGTAATGTTAAGAAAAAAATAACAGCAAAGACAATCAAATCTATGTAAGCTTTACTGATTTTAATGTAGATGAGGTAGTCTAATAGTAGCATTTGAATTACTGATCAATGAATTAAAGCTTGACTGGGCTCATCAAATTTCTGAGAAATGGCAAATTAAATGTAAAAGTCCAATATTGAATTAGAAGCAGATTTGTTTTATTATTTTTTTTTAACAACCACAGCTATCCAGAAACATCAAAAATGGGTGCATTTAAAGGCACTAGTCAGCTTACTCCTTAAATGAAAGAAAAGATTTAATAAATACACATAAACACAGTGAGGTTTATAGGTAGGTAACTTGATCTAATCTAAGTTTCCATTGAAAATTAAGGACAGAAATAGTGCTTCAGATGATATTCTGAAATCAGATTCCATGCATTTAACGTCAAGAAACACCAGCACAGAAACATAGAATAATTTACGCTGGAAGGGTTCTTTGGAGGTCATCTAGTCCCACCTCCTGAACAAAGTGGGGCTTACTTCAAAGTCAGAGCAGGGTTGCTCAGGGCTGTGTCCTGCTGAGTTCTGAAAATCTCCAGGGAGGGAGATTCTGCTGTTTCTCCAGGCAACTTGTTCCAAAGCTAAATTACCCTCAAGGTGAAAAATTTTTCATTATGTCAATGAAACTTCCCTTATTGTGGCTTGTGACTGTTGACTCTCATCTTTCACTTTGCAACCTCTGAGAAAAATCTGTCTGTCATTGCTATAATTCCCTTAAAGGCTTAAAAACTGCTGTTAGGTCCCTCCTTGGCATCTCCTTCTCCAGGCTAAATAAAACCAGTTCCTTTACCTTCTCACAACTAACAGCACCCTCCCCACCTTGCCTACTTCTATCCTGGACTTGCTCTGTTTCATACACATCTACTTTGTACTGGAGAAACTGAACACATATTCCAGATGTGTCCTTACTAGGGCCAAGCAGAAGTGAGCAACCACTCTCCTCAGTCACCTTGCTCCTCGCTTACTAATTCAGCAGAGATCATCTTCAGCCTTCGTTGCCATAAGGGCACATGCCTGACATTCAATTTGCTGCCCAGCAGAAGGTCCAGGATTTTTCTGCTGAGCTGCTAGCTTTCTGTTCTGTCCCCAGCCTCTGCTAGGGTTGTTCCAGAGCAGGCCTTTGCATTTGTCTTTGTTCAACTGTATGAAATTTGCTAAACAACATAAAATCATTTATGTTTATCATTTGAATACTCACAGATGTGATAGTGCTGAGAGATCATTAAAAGCTCCTTCAGGAACAACAGAAATGTCATTGCCATGTAAAGACCTTAACAAGAAAATAAACAAAATATATATATATATATAAATCTCAGCAAATTAATTTCAGAAATTTCAGCTTTTGTAAAAAGTTTACATCTTTTCATATTTTTCAGTTCCTCTGTGTTTCCAGCCTTGTTTACTTAAGCTTTAATCAGCAGCCTACTCATCACTTGATTTTTTTCCTTATATTTTCATTTGATATGATTTATTTTTTTTAATTCAAAGAATAAAGGTCAGTCAAAGGTGTCTGCAAAGTACTTACTGGATTTAGGTATGGCCGAGGACTTATTTCTGACTTTTTTAGCAGTTCCCTGAAATTCCTGCTAATTTGGTTCATGCATTTTTTATCTTCCATCAATGCACAGAAAATACAGATATTGACTGTTCATGAATATAATTACTAAGGTTGATAGAAAAGGTTTTTAATAAGGTTTTAAATAAAGGTTTTAAATAAGGTTTTAATAAATGTTTTTAATAAGGTTTTTACTATTTTGATAGTAAAAACCTTGTTACGTGTCAATACCATCTCCTGTAGCAAACCTGCATGGAAATGTGTCCTGTTATTTAAATTCATTCATTTACATGTATATCTAGCACATACAGAATTATTAAGACTTGATCCACATTTACCTAAAAAAATAGACTGAGTTTATGTAAACACACTTAAATAATGCCATTCGTGAGACATTTGAGTCATTTAATCCAACTAAGCTATTCAATGAAGCTACTCAAATGAAGACAAAAATTACAGATTCAACTGGGGACTTTTGAGACAGAATTTCTGCAGGATTTTTTTTTGTTGTTTGTTTGTTTTATAACAAAAAGAAGGTGTAAACTAGAATGACCATTTTTTAATTTTCCTTTGTCACATTTTGCTGCTTCTCCCACTGCCCTTTCAACTATGGTCTTTCTAGTGCTAAAGTGGAATGTTTTCTTGGAATCAAAATATCTTTTATTGGTTTTGAATAGTTGATTATGATGGAAATACTCTCATATTAAACGAAACAATAAAGACAGATATCTATTGTTGGAATAAAAATCTTAAAAATACAGCTGCAAAAATACTTATATATATGAAAATTTATGTATGACATTTTTGTTAGACTTTAATTCTTATAACAAGCAAGAATATAACTCACAAAAGAGATACAGTCATGATTAAAAAGCAGAAAAATAAAGTGTAGGGGTTTGTGTATACATGTTGTCCAGGGTCGTATTATATGTTGTGCAGAATTTTGTAGTATACTTTCCCAGAATGAAAACACTAAAGAGTTTCAAGACTATGTAATTATCACTTCTCAAATACTTGATAGATTTTAAAATCCAGTAATTTCACACAGATTTGCTATCTGCTATATGCAAATAAAAATTCTGGAAAATGACAATGGTTAAAAAATAATACTTACAACAACCTAAGTGATTTCAACCCATCAAAAGTCCGTGCAGGGATACATCTCAGGCGATTGTAACTAAGAATTCTGAAAACATACAAAATCCTGTCAGCAGGTAAATCAGGCATTCAGTAAACAGAATGCAGAGCAAGGCCGTAACAGCTTTTGCACACATAGGTCGTTAGGAAACAAGTTATTTTACAGCCTCCACAACAAGCAAGCTTTAATATCAACAAAATGCCCCTTCTTTCCGAGACAAATAAAACTGTAATGCTTCCAAAGTGTCATTGTTACATGTTTAAACTTACAAGGTGAGCAGCTGAGTCATGTTGCTGAAGCTCTGATTAGAAAGAGTGCTGATTCTGTTGTTACTTAAATCTCTATAAAAAATAAATTCAGAAATTCAGACCTTAAAATGACTGCCCAAGTCCTGAAACACTGGAAGTTAAACTGACAGACACATTACTTTTATTAGTAGAAGTAGTATCATAATTGGTATCAATATTTAAAGCAGCAAACATTTTTATTTTCACATGCCATATACAAGCCCAGCAAGTGTTTAGCTTGATCAATGAAGAGCATTTTCATTTCAACACAGATGAAAGAGCAGCGTGATGCATTCTTTTACAACAGCAATGTCCATCATGCTACTGAGTTAATAATGCAATCCTACATGAACCCAAGTATAGAAATAAAAGTGATGTTTTAAAGTTGAAATCATTTTAGTCATATCCTTAATGACACCTGAGTAAGTATCATATAGTAATCTACTTAACACTTACAGGCTGAACACATCAAAGCCCAGAGCTATTATTATAAAGAACACTATCTAAGATTTATAGCCTTAACATCTTTCTTGTTCAATATTCTAATGAATAAAATCTCAAGTGTAAGTATGATGGAAGCTGGAGTGGTATGCTGGCAGCTTCAAAGATGGTAGCTTCAAAGAAGATTTGAAAAAGCTGTACTAAATTTAAATAATGCCTGTTCTTTATTCTCATATTGTACTTTAGTTTTCATTTTATGCTGGCTATTTCACTGCTGTTTACCGTATTTTGTGGTGAAATTTAATTCTAAATCTGTTTAAGCATTTGTTTCTGAGGGGACCTTGGTATTTTAACTTAGAGTACTGTTGAATAGCAGTGTAGTATACATATTTCTCCACTTGAAATTTCATGAAAGCATGTAAGACAATTGACTCATAATAATAAACATACTAAACCATATATAACAGTGCAATCTATTCGTATGAGAAAAAAGAAATAAAAATTTTCCATATTAGTTGGAACTCAAAAGACTCATATGTGATTCCAAGTTCAGCCACAGAACTATGCATAGCGTTTTTGTTTTCGAAACACAGCCGAGGAACATTCTCAAATTCCAAACAGCAGTATGAGGATACATTCAGAAGAGATGACAATAATGTACCCCCACAAGTCTGGTATGAAGAGACTGTTAATACTCATCTTCTTTGTATTTTATTTACTGTTCAATTTATCAATTATTGTACTACAGCTGTCTGGTAAATAGTTTATGTGTATTTTCTGATTAAGAGCTAGTTATCCGATTTCTGACTACGTTTGTCAAAAACAGAAAAGGAGTAGGTACAATCTCTGTGATGGAAGCCCTGTCACTATTATTCTAATTAATTTAATCTCCAGTCACATCTCCAGCCTCCGCTGACATTATTACTGCATGCAGTCCAATCTATGTTTGCTTCCTGTATGTACCGAGATTCCGAAGTTTATATTTTATGTGTGCTTCAAGTTAGATCTTGCATAACTTCCCTGAATAACTCACAGAGACTTCCTAGGCCTACACTGTATACATTTGAGAATATTGCACGTTTCTCTCTCTCTCTTTTTTTTTTTTTCTTTCTTTTTTTTTTTTCCTGATGCTATTGGCAAAATATGAAAGTTTTGGAAGAATCTCTTTTCTAAATTTGTGACCATGACCACTTTTGTCTAGCATGAGGTAAATAAAGGAAATCAAGACCTTGTTTTTAAATGCCAAACTACTTTCAATTTTAGCATCAAAGCTCTAAAAACAGTCAAAAAGAAATTTAAGGGATTTTCTTACTCCCTACTTTTGTTACTTTTTTTCTGATTATACTGAAACCACAAGTGATTTCAGAATGTTATGCAGTTCAACCTCAGCTGGTATAAATTTTATGGTGCTAACAAAGGAATTACAGACATTTACATTGACAGTCTTCCTGTTTCTCCCACTTTGCTATTCTAAGGTGTGGAAATCATATTCAAATCTTTCATGAAGTGGATGAAATAAATTTTGGAGCAGGTAGTGATTTGCCTCAAATCACAGAGTGAGTCAGCAATAGTAAGGAGCTCTAGACAAGCTCTCTTCTTCAGTCATTAAACCATATATTATCGGAGAAACAGAAGGGGTTATATTCAAGTGTTACAACCATAGCATGTGCTATTCCTATATGAATACCACTGAATCTTTCTTTTATAAATAAAATAATTTCAGTGCCTTTATGGAGCTGCATAACAGAATACTGTATTACCTTAACACATTTTGTAAGATATTACATCTCTTTTCAGGTTAACTACTTACTTACTCTGTGGTGTAATCACTGCAATGAAATAGCCCAGCTTATAAAATGTGACCAAGTATGTCATATGTAGGATGTGATCCCATCACAAAATGTGTTCGGGCATTATATTTACTATAATACAAAATATATTTCATGCTTTTTTCTTACAACTAAAAACTTATATGATGAAGTAGGGGATTTTTTGTTTTTGTTTCCATACCGGTAGAAAAGGATGATATAAAACTACTTACATAAGTGTTAAATGCTTGTAGTTCGAAAGCTCTTTTGGAACAAGGGTAAACTGATTTCCATCCAAATAACTAAAATAGAAAAATAAAATATAGAGGTGTTTTGTTTTTTTCATTACAACAGTAGCATCTCCATGCACTAATTTTAAAATCCAACAGTACAGAAAATTTAGTATGAATACCTAATATTCCCATTTTGTAAGAACCCTTGAGTACAAATACTGTTTTTTAGAGACACAACTGAGGATCTGTAGCCTAAGATGCAAATACTCTTCTATCAGATATTATGAAGTAATAGTATCAACAGCTAACCCTTACATAGTAATTTTTGTTATTCTTAAGAGCTTTGCAAACTGAGTTCTTTATTTGCTCTATTTTATACATACCTATTGGTGAAAGGAAAAGCAAATATCTGACTTATATGACTTGTATTAAGCGTGGATTTTGAGATATTGCAAGTAGAAACACAACCTTAAATTTAAGACTTAGTCCTTTAATGTAGAAAGAGCATGGGCTGGTATCAGCTCTGAATATGAGCAAATTCATTTGTCATGCCTGTAATTCAGGTCATCTTCCATAATTTTTCCCTGTGTCTCTCATGTTGTGTCAGGAATGATATATCACAAGCCTGTTCCTCTGCAGTATGTTACGGACTAAAGACAGCAATCAATTACCCTTCGCTAGAAAAGTTCGATTTTTTTTTCTTCCTCTTTGTAGGTTTACAGAGCCTGTATTACATTACTTGCTCATATTCCATGCTCATAATTCTCAATAACAAACTTGCTCATCCTTAGAGTTAGTTAACAGGTGCAGAGCCATCAAACCATATCAGAACCTGAATTACAGGAAGAGGAAGGTTAACAGGTCATGCCTAAAACGCTTTCCAGTGTGCAGCCGGTCATTACAAAGCGCAAGTGGAGCAGCTCTTCATGTAACCAGGGCAAGTAGTTTAGAGATTCTAGGAACTGCTGAATGCACCCGATTCTTTGATATGGAGCACGCAGTGCGGGGCAGGAACATAAAAGGCCATTAGTTTCTCAACAGGGTTAAACTTGCCAATGGTGGCATTAAGGTGGTATTACTTGTGTCTCCCAGAACCTAAGTTGAAAACTACGCCCTCATTATCTCTGTACAAAGAAGATACTTTAGCAATCCAAATGATTGCAACACACTTGAGTTAATAGCAGTCTTGGCTACAGACATTCTTAGATGAATTTTGAGCTTAATGCCTTTAAGTATGCTGCAACATCTCTGGAAACTTTTACTTAACACAGTTAATGGATTGCCAGGCCAAAAAATAACAACCTACATCTAATCAACCTCCTTACCCCTCCTCCTGGATCCTGACTTTCTGGATGCTTGCCAAATCCAAAATGTCTGCTTATGTTAATGGCTTTACATAAATGGTGGTGAATGAACCACGGACATAATTATTAAAATATAAAAAACAAAACAAAACCCACAACATTTAAACTTTTTGAACAAATGAGTATTCAGAGGAAATTATTTTATCAGACAGATAAATTAGGATATATTGCTTTAGCTTCAGTAGAACTGAAGTACTACAAGCATCCACTTGGTTGATAAAAACTCCTGCTTGTTCAAATGAAGCAACTATTAAGATATTTTATAAAATGAAGGGTACATCTTGGAAGGGTTATGCATGCTAATGAACAAGAATAATCAATCAGTATGCAACTGCTAACAGGAACCACCTCCATTATCCTTTTGAAAAATATGCTAAATTGCATGCTTAGACACTAATTAAAGCATACAAAATTGTACACAAATGAGTTTTCAGTCACAGTCAGAGTTCCACTTGCACTTCCAAAAGCATCTCTCTTCAGATGCTTAATTTTACATTGCATTGATACCCTTACATTGTCAAATTGTGTTTATTATGCCAGACTATATTTAATTAAGTCATCTTCTATTAGAAAAAAAAAAAGTTATAGGCTTATATAGCTGTATGCTAATTTGAATTCTTAGTAATTTCTCTTCATTTATGATCAATTCCTTTTGGATGCTTTTAAGCACGAAATTACTGGTGGACATTTCAGAATCTTATATATAATAACAAATACTAAAATAATAAAACTGTTATAGTGATTTAAAAGTCAGTTATGATGTCTTCTAAAAAACCACTATGTTAATCAGTCATTATGAAGGATTAATAATTTAATACTAAACAATTGCGATTTATAACTCAGGATGACAATATGAACAAACTTTTTTTCTTGTCAATAAGTTCCAACTATTCCTTTCAGTTTTGCAACCATTTTTCAAAGTAGATAATGAAATCAATTTTTAGGTTTATACTTTCCCCTTGATAATGCATAAAAATTGACTCGTTTAGTTTGGTAAGTATCTATTCAGTCATGGTCTTCAAACAATGCATGAGGTACCAAACTTGTTTTTATATCAGCTTTATTGTCCATCTGCATATTCAAATTATATATTTGCATAAAACACACCATTTTATGCAAATAAATGCACCAAATTATATATTCGCATAGAATGTACCATTTTCTCATATAAAAACTAATCTTGAGTAATGAAATATTCCAGATAATATGACTTCCTATATGAAAAATCTCACTTTATATCTATTAAAACCAGTTTTTATAAAATATCACAAACCCACATTTATTATGAAAATATACAAACACTTTAATAGACTGCTGTCTTTTTGCTTTTGAATTGTAGTTGAACTTCTTTATTCCTTGCCATTAGAATAATGAATACAGAATAATCAAATTCATTTTTGCCTATAATTTAATCCACTGAAATATAATGACCATATTCAGTGACTTGACAGTTCATTGTTGGGGTTATAAATTCTGAGAGTGATTATAATTTTATATACATAGATTTGTAAAGCTTTGCAGCAACAGAGGATTCTTTAAGTGTTTTGAGACTTAGAGAGCATTGCTAATTCAAACATAACCTCAGAGTTCTCAAGATTCTTTGCAAGTCTTTATATCTACAAAGCGTTATATTAATAAATTTCAGCTGAACAAGTGAAGCCAATTCTTCACTTCTCCCCTCATTGATGAATCTGACACTATATATCTGACATTGATTTTTATGAAAGGGAAAAAACTGTGCCACTTACAGTTCAGTTACATCTTTTGGGATGCCTTTAGGCAAAGCTTTTAGGCCTTTGTTGCTGCAGCGAACTACTGTGTCTAGACAAGTACATTCCGCAGGACAGCGGGACAGTGGAGAACAGCTATTGTCATCATTTCCTGGTTAATAAAAACAAACAGATGCTAAGCTTGCCATGCAAATGACGTTTCAGAATTAGCCATAATGTCCCACGTGTAATTCCCATAAGCAAAAATGAGATTTTTGCATTATGATATCTCCATGGATGGAAAATATTCTCATCTCTATAAACCACTGCTCCAAGAATTTACATTTCAAGTAATGTTTTATTTAGTGTGATTTTGTTTTACTAGATAAAAATGTTATTATTTGGGAAAAAAAAGATCATTAAAGAAAGAACATAACTTAAAATGAAACATAATAAAGCAAAATATATGCTGATTTTCAAAATTAGCAAATAATTTAAAATAAACAGAGTCCCTTTAAAGTAAAGTTGCAGCCTTGAAAATTGACAAACTAATAATTTAAGAAATGGAAGTGTATGTGAGAGAGATGCAAGACAGAAACCATTATTTCTTTAATCGGTAGGGGGAATTTTGACATTCTCGAAGTCACAAACTGAGAAAAATAGCATGCATTTGATCAAGTTGCCTGAAAGAGTGCTTGATTCGAGCATCAACATTTGAAAATACTCTCATTTGAACTACAATTGATCAATGTATGTTATCTTTATATTATCTTTAAGTTATAATTACAGTATGGAACATAGGCAAGAAAAACTTTTAAAAACATATATACAGCAGTCATGTGCTTGCTAATCATCCAAAAATGGGTGAAAGGTTTTTAAACTGACATAGAAACTGAGCAGGAAACAATGATGAAGTGATTTAAAGAATACCAGTTGTCACTTCAAAGAATATTGCTTTGGGATCTACAGGAATCATGAAACTATCCATACAAAAGCTGAAGTTATAAAATTTTAACTATTAAATTTCTTACCATCATCACATGTGAAATCCTGAATTGCCACATCCTGGATAGGAATCTCTTTGAGGAAGTAAGGCTTTTGACAGCGAGGATTTCCTGTCACAATGCGTTTCTTCCTTAGCCAATCTCCAAGCCATGCTAGATGGCAGTTGCAGTTGAAGGGATTGGCCAAGAGGTTTCTGAGAACCACATGAAAGTTCACTTCTGATGACAGATTTTTTTTCATTCTAAGTATGCTATTTCTATTTTCAAAAACCTGAGCTTAAATACAGTTCTTCAAACAATAGTATGTACAAACCATAGATGAAAGCTGTAATTTAGGCTCTGTGTAGTAAATCTTGATATAGCTCATTTAGAAATAATTTAAAACTGTCAAAGACTTGACTTGTTGTCAAGCCACTCTGTACTGATAATACAATAATTTCATATAGACATGAAGTCTGATTACTTTACATTATTAGCTTTAACCTGACAACAGCTATTCCATTAATTTGTCATCTCAAGATTTCCATCTTTTATTTGCTCCAGAGAATAAGTTTCCTATCTAAAGTGACAGCTATGTTGATTACATGCCAGTTATAAAAATGAATTTACTTCTAGAAGTCTCAGTACTTTTGGCATCTTCTTACTTCAGCGTAAACATATTGACAATTCCATTATTTATAAACATGCCATCCTTAATATGCACAAATTAGTCACTTGGCGCAAAGTGTCACTTTTTATGTAAAAAGGGGATTAAGTACTTTCCTGAATGATGCTACCTACAGAAAGCATTTCTTCAGTAAACTGACTGGCAGTTTCTCACCCCATTTTCCCTTCCGTTAAATTGCACTGCATTTAAATAAAAAAAGGTACACTTTATTTTTTTTTTTGAAAATGAGACTGAAGCTTTATTATAAAACAGGTATGAATTAATATCTTTAGTAGTCCCACTGAATTTAAAATAATGATCAGACTGCAGAGTGCAAAAGGAAAGACAACATGGTGATTAGATCATCTGCAGTTGGCGTGAGGGGTGCCCAAATGTGGGTTTCTATGCTGGTTCAAATTAGTGGGCTTCTGTGAGCGTGGATAGCAGGACATTTTTCATGCTTGCTCAGGCACTTCTGGAAACCAGTCTAGAGCTGTGTCAAAGGCCACCAGGAAAACATACTTTTCTTGATGGTCCAGAAACTTTTCTTGATGGTCCAGAAACAACTTTTTCTGAAAAATCTGATTATGGAACTCATAATTTTCCCTTGACATAAGCTCCTATCGTGAAACTATATGGTAAAATATTAGTACAAGTGCCCCAAAATATTGATAGAGGTTTAAATCTGTGTTTGGTAAAAGATGAATGTGACTTACAACGTAGAGAGTGAATGCAGGGTGTCGAAGGAGCCTGGTGCCACGGTGGTGATCTGGTTGTCGTACAGTGAGAGCAGGCGGACGGAGCTCAGGCCTGTGAAACTGTCGTTCCCCACACAGCTCACACGGTTGCTCCTCAGCATCCTGAGAAAATAAGGCTCAGCATTTCTCAGCTTAGGGACAGTCAAAGCGCTCAATAATATTTTGTGTTATTACTGCTCTATTATTGAAATATAAACAACATGGGCTAGCTGACATTTCCTCTGTGCGCTTTGGCAATCAAAGAAGTTAGCATTAAAAAACTGTACCTGCAAATGCTTCATTTCTACTAGGTATAAATGTGAAGGGATGGCCTCTGTGAGGAGAGGCCTGGGGCTGCCCCATGGCTAGCCCCAGCCGCCACTGCAAGGGCCCTGCATGCCAAAACCAGACCATTCCGAGGAATTTGTGGTGCCTCTTAACCCATCAAATGAGTCTAGAGCACCTCTGAATTTAAGAAAGAGCAGCAAATGTAGGGGCAAAAAGGAGCAGCAAGGCCAGTGCAGGAGGAGAGAAGAGATGGAAAGTAGGGACCACCCTGAGCAGGAGGAGGGAGAGGAGCCGAGCAGCTGCTGGACGGGAGCCATAGCCAAAGGAGCAGCTCCCCAGGCAGGGGCTCAAGCCAAAGTGGTGGTCTGAGCAGGGGCTGGAGCTGAACCGCTGCCCGAGCAGAGGCCAAGAGGTGCGACTGGAGGGACTGCTACTGCTTGAGGAACCACAGTGACACCAAGGGAACTGAGTGTAGCGTGTTGGAGGGCACTGGAGAACAAAAAGGTGAGTGGGTTTCACAGAGGCAAGAAGTGATTTCCCCAAGTGTTTTTTTTTTGTTTTTGTTTTTTTTTCCCATAACAGAGTCAGTAATTGACAACAAAATTAAACTGACTAAAATTCTCCAAATCAGATACACGTAGCAGTCCCTACTTCCCACTTCATGTTCCTGAGCTTAAATGAGTCCGGAACTGCTATTTATATTGAGAAGAAGGCTGACCTCCCATGGTCTCTTCTGACCTGAATTTTCTTAGGATAAAAGATAGAAAGCACTTCCACTACATTCTCAAGTCTTTCAAATGAATGAAATTAGGCTACTCAGATTCCTTCTTAGCATGACTCTACTACTTAATAAAAATTTCAGAACATTAAGCAAGAAACACCTATTTTAAAATCTCATGCATCTGTTAGTAAACCACAGGAGCTTTAAAGCTTACTGTTTTTCTACCTGTCCTTCAACAAATGAATATTTTTTTCCCACACTCCTGTCTAACTGCTTGATACAATTTTAGCAGCTTTAAATGAAAAGTTAGAAATGAGAGGTCTGATTTATTAAGAATGCCTAATGTCTTTGGACAGCTGAAGCCCCAAAGACCGTCTTGGCTCTGGTCTGCTGATCAGAAGGACTGACTCCCGAAGAAGGCCAAGAAGCTGTGAATAGTATAAACATTTTTTAATATATATATATATATATTTTGAATGGAAAGAGCTAAACTGCCTTTGTGGAAAGAATGAAATGAGTTCAAGCTACAGTGCTTTTACTCTTCCCTTCACTGCTGAAATTACATTAAAATTAGTTAGGAGAGAATCATTTCCCATATTTCAATATCCACCAGAATCATTTTTTCCTCTAGCAAAATATCCAATAATGGTTGAGCTGGATTGACTCAGAGTCCATTACGTAAAATGTATAATTTCCATGCAAAATTCTGTTAGTTTCAAGCAGATGATTATTCCCATTTCCGTTTCTACAGTTGTATATTTAGCCATTCTCAACTGCTTCCTCATTTAAGAAGACACATAACCTTTGTAGTCTAATAACCACAATGAGAACTTCAGCTACGCTATATCAATAATTAATAATTAATGAATGCTTATACTCTCTATTATAAGCTTTGTGTAAAATAGGGACAAAAAGTAAGATATGCTTGAGTATAGCTAATCCAAAATCAAAGTTTTCAGGACAGATAGAGTATTACTTAAAAAAATACCTGGCAGAAAGGAAGGATAAGGACACTCAAACAATTACACTTACAGTGTTTTAAGACTTTCCAGTCCTTTGAACATTTTGTCTCGAACACTTTCCAAGCGATTGCTAGTGAGCAATAGTTCATTCACACCAGAGGCTCCATCAAATGCTCCTTCTTCGATATCTGTAATCTTGTTATTGCTCAGGTTTCTATTACACAGTAACAGAAGCAGAGAAAAGCATGTTTGTTTGTTTGTTTTTATGTACCATAAATGGACTGTTAAATGTTGCAGGCTGCATAGATTTCAAGATAATTGAGCTACTGAGTAAAAGCAACAAATATATTGTTAAACTTTGAACAAGAAAAAGCAAAAGTCAATGCCTTGCTAAACTACAAAAGTGAAGATTTTTAAAGCAAAATTTGGAAATTGTTTGCAATTACCGAGTACATGCTGCTGCCACACAAAAACATATTTTCATAAAAAAAAATCTGAATCTTGTCAATGAGTGTATATATATATATATATTTTGTCTCCAATCCTTGTAGCATTATTAGACAAATGAATAACAAAGCGGTACTGTATGAGTACTAGCACAACTAACTACTCTGATTTCTTTATTTCATCTCGGTAGACATAAGAAAACAGTATAAACAGCAACATATGTAAATGAAATGTGTGAATGTAAACAGTAAATGAAATGTTAATCATTTCTGACATTAGTAAAAAAAGAAGGGTTTATAAGCAAGAGTTCATTTATCTGCAATTTGCATGCAAAGCAGATCAAAAATGTGGGAAAATGTCCTATAATACTGCCAAAATATTTAGTGTTTGTGGATTTTAGTTTAAATATGGAAATTACATCCCAAATGGAAAGTATGTGTACCATATATACCATAAGCATGCACACTCAACAACACACATTTTCTTAAAGACTTTTAATTGTATTCTTGCCTCCTTCTTTTTTTTTTTTTCTTTTCCAAGTAAATCTATTTATACTTCTATCTTGTTGAGAACAGTTAAGAATGTATCTACACACTAAACAGTGTTATAATACACCAGGGATTTTTACAAAGCTCTTAAGAATGTTCTGAGAAATCTAAAATACAGTGAAGCTAAAAACTTTTTACTTAATCTAATTAATGATGTTGGGAAGAAAAACAAACATTATTTGATGCACCTTTTTGAACAGCATTTTAATTGTTCACATCAAGAAACATTTATTAGAATAAAAAGTCTCATGCTTGCCAGTATGAACGGGTGCCATTATCTAAGACATGGAAAAGAAGGAGCTGTGGCTTTGTCTGAGTGCTGACTAGCTGTAATTTTACATACACCTTGCCTGTGATGAAGAATATGATCATCACTGTCATTTAGTTTCACAGTGTTCAGTCTCCTGTAAGGTGCTGCACAAGACTGGAAGCAAGAAATACATTATTTCTCATCTCAACTGACTTGTGCATGTCAAACCCTTGGTTTCCTAAAATCTTACTTGTTCTTGGCGTAGCATGGATATTACTTCACCTACTTCACATTTTAAGGGACATTTAAAGTGATATTTTAAGGATTAATGTTGCATAACTAATCAATGATGCAGTGCATACACGTGCTTTATTGCTGATGAACCATCAAATCAATTAAACATTTAGGCCTCAATTTTTCAGTGTCATTTGTGCAGAACGACCTTTGCACATATTTGAACCTCCAGAAGAAATACGAGCTCAACGCAAATACAGAATTCACTCATGCTATAGTCTATGTAACATCGCCATCTCACTGCTTTCCAGTCAAGCTTAACCAGTCTCTAAATTGAAGAATGTTTTAACAATCGATAACTATATTAGGAAGTTATGGAACACTAATGTTAAAAATGTTAACTTTGCAGTAAAATTTTCCCAATTTTTTTCTTCCTCAATTATACAATTCAAAGCTCTTCGGGGTTCCAGCAGACAGCTGCACTAAGACTGATTAATATTTTTACTTTTTTTCTTTTGTCTTTAACACCTTCTCCTCAACTAAAAAGCAGCAGACAAACTAGCTTTAGATGATATGAAATGTTTATTAACCTAGCTTTATAGCTTGATATATAATTACTGGCAATATATTCTCTTTTCTCTGTTTTTCTTAAATACGAAGAACTGATGTGTGTGTGTGTATTTGTATGCTACTTCAAGTATTTTATTTATTTCAAAGGCATGTTGTAGCTCTAAAAAGTGCTATTCTGAGATGCTTGAGGAATGAAGAAAACTGGGTATCTACTGTACAACACACTGCTGAGCCATGTATTCCTGCATTCTTTCTCTAAGTATCTCAGCGCAGACCCAAATTGCCAAGGTATACTTAATTGGATAAGTCAAAAGCAAAATTTTTTAAATCTTTGGTCTTCTACCTCAAAAATCAGCGATAAGTATTTAACTGATTATGATCATGATATCTGCCAGACAGGATGTGGATAAGGCTAATAAGTAGTTAACTACTTATTAGTAGTTGGCTCCTCTTGAAATTTTAGTCACTAGTAGCACAGAGTGAATTTTTACAAGTGGTAGTAACTGGGTGACTACATTCAGAAAAGCAGTGCATCATTTTCATTAATCTGTTTTAGCTCACACCTTTCTTCATTTACTATTTATGCTTGGATTTAATCCTGAAAAGATTGAGCACAGAGTCACTAAGTAACTAAATGATATGCTCTTGAATGGCTGCCATATACCTAAAGCGAAAGAAAAACTTTTCATAGGTTTCTTGTTAATAATATCTGCAACTGGTAAGATTATAAACAAATCTTGGAACATCAGCTGTGGACATGGATTTACATGGATCAAACCATTTTTTTTTCTCAGTCATATAATTTTGATATTCTCCTCTTCTAATGACAGTTTAATGAAGCACCGAATAAAACGCATGTCTTGAATGTGCTGAAAGAGGCAAAACTGCCTGGTTAGGGGGTAGTACAGGAAGTTACAAAAGATTACTAGAACCTTTTTTGAGCAGCTTATGCTCAGCTCCCTGCTGTGGCTGCATAACAGACCAGCTGGCTGGACAACGCAGTGAAGGCGCTGGAGCTATACCATGAGAAGTTGTTACTGGGAATGTCTAGTCCCATAGAGAAGAACTGCCATCTCTGATCTACCTCAGTGATTCATTTAAACCCATTCTTGATTTTTGATTAGAACATACAGAGTCTTTCACAGATGAAAACTATCAAAGGAAACATAGCAGGTAGTTAACATGCTATCTGAATAGACAAGGTCAATGAAGTTGCACTTACATTTTACGCAGTTGAGGAAGCTTCTTAAAGATTCCAGTAGCTTCCAGGACTGAAAATTCATTGTTATTGAGTCGCCTACAAGAAATGACATCAATTTCAGAAAAAAATATTCAGCCATTGGTAGAGAATGTTCCACACTAAGGGAGCTCTTCAGAATGGTTTAACTGAATAGCTGGTATTCAACTGGTAGCTAAAGAACAATTCAGTATATACTGACATTTCTAATTCCGATAATTTCCATGAATGACATTAATGAGACATTCTCATTAGTTAAAATTAGAAATACATAAGACATATGGAATCAAAAACAGATCACAAAGTACCATACAACTAAAACTGCAGAGAAATCTAAGATGTTTTTAATTTTCCTTTTAAGGGCAGAAAAACAAAAATATAGCTAGGGAAGGGTTCCATGGCAATTTATAAATAAAAATATTTAAGAAATACATATAAGCCACTGAAGACTAGTTTACTGTTCTTTAAAGGATGTCAGGTGGGGTCTGCCAAACATCTGGAGGTGCTCACAGTACACTATTTACAAGAAGGAAATAATTACTGTATGCTCATTGCTTCTCTGGAATACGGACTGAAACACAGTGCATAGGTCTTCCGAAGAATTTAAAAACACTTCTCTGACCATGGTTTATCTTCTGACCACTAAACCGAACACAGAAATTGTGCAAGAAATCATTAAGTGTTGCTTTGTAACAAGAGGCTATACTATGAGCAACAGACACTAGCCTGAAAGATTATATGGATTTTTATCCTTCCTGCCCAGGTATCAAGGTTGTTCTAGTATAGTGTACCTTTAGTGGCTGCTGGGTTAGGGGACCATCTATATTTCAAAAAATATGTGCCCTGACCCAGTGTCCTCTATTTCCTCTCTTGAAAAGAAAATGAAAATTATAAGTCTTGGACACTATATGTTTTAATGGAGTCTTTTTATTAAGGAAGCATGTTTTTCTAGCTGTTATTTAGAGATCTTAAATAGGAAGGAAAAGAGATGACTGAAAAAAATCACTGTGAAATGGAATTTAGCATAATTCTTAAACCAGAATGCTTTTCAGAATTACCTTATTGCAAGAAAAGATAATAATAATAATAATAATAATAAAAACAACTTAGAAAACAGGAGAAAGCTGCTTGTTCATCCTTCCTTCCTGCTCACATTCAGTGATAGCCAAAAGGGAAATTAAGGTTGTAAATCTGAAGGTATGGCAGTACAATAGTTTCGGCACAGAACCAAACTGAGAGAAGACAGGAAGACGGTTTTGGATATACATAGAACTTTTGTATACTATACTGAAGTACAACAGATATGAATTTAAAAAAAGGTTACCAGTTCTGAAAATCAGCTGGATGAATTAATGTGATATTGGGACCATATCAAATAAATCCTTGCACAGCAGCAATTAACAAAGCAAAATCATCATTGTAAATTGCCTTTTTTTTTTTTCCTGTGAAACAACGAACAACAGAAACAACAGAAACAACAAACGTTCTATAAAAGCTGACATTTTCAAATAATTTTCAAGTGCTATATCATCTGATAGAATGACTTGCTTGTGAAGACATCTATTAATTCTAATAATTCTTCCTTGCTGTACTCTACTGCAAATTATTCTAACCCCACTAGAAAAAGGCAATTTCTTCTTATTTCCAACAAACTTTTCCATATTAAAAATAAGTTAGTATATCTGTCCCTAAAGTTTCTTTCGCACAAATGCATCCAATCCTTTCATTTTTCATAGACCATAGAGTGGTTTGAGTTGGAAGGGACATGTTAAAGACCATCTAACTCCAGCCCCCCCTCTACCGTGGGCAGGGACACCTCCCACTAGACCAGTTTGCTCAAAGCCCCATCCAACCTGGCCTTGAACACTGCCAGGGATGGGGCGTCCACAGTTTCTCTGGGCAACCTGTTCCAGTGCCTCACCACTCTCATAGTAAAGAATTTCTTCCTGATATCTAATCCGAATCTACCCTCTTTTAGTTTAAAGCCATTCCCCTTTGTCCTATCACTCCAATCCCCGACAAAGAGTCCCTCCCCAGCTTTCCCATAGGCCCCGTCTAGGCTGCTCTAAGGTCTCCCCAGAGCCTTCTCTTCTCCAGGCTGAACAACCCCAACTTCCTCTCAGCCTGCCTTCATAAGAGAGGTGCTCCAGTCCTCTGATCATCCTTGTGGCCCTCCTCTGGACTCAACTCCAAAAGGTTCATGTCCTTCTTGTGCTGGGGTCCCCAGAGCTGAACACGGCATTCCAGATGGGTACTTGTGAGAACAGAGTTGAGGGGGAGAATCACCTCCCTCAACCTGCTGGCCATGCTGCTTTTGATGCAGCCCAGGATATGGTTGGCTTTCTGGGCTGCAAGTGCACATTGCTGACTTACGTTGGTTTCTCATCAACGAACATCCCCAGGTCCCTCTCCTCGGGGCTGCTCTCAATCCATTCTCTTCCCAGCCTGTATCTGTGCTTGGGATTGCCCTGGCCTAGATGCAGGTCCTTGCACTTGGCCTTGTTGAACTTCATGAGGTTCACATGGGCCAACCTCTCAAGCTTTTCCCTCATAAGTCTTCTTTTTTTCTTTTACTCCTTTATTTTTTTTTTCCACGTGATCCATATCCACTGTGAAAACTGAAGTCTGTAACACAGCATTCCAGATAATATTTTACTACTGTTATGTACTGCAAAACAATTACCTCATATAACTTACTACACTCCTATACACATACATCTCCACATGAAATGCGTAGCAGTGCCAAGTGGCACTCAGTCATCTTTAATGTGTATGATGACATCACAACAGCCTTTTTTCTTGAACTACTGCCTACTTATTCCTCAATCTTACATTTGTGCTGCTAATTAGTCCTACCAAATGTAATATGTAGGATTTGAATTTTTATTTTATTTAAACTAGTGTTAGTCTACTTTTGATATTAGAGAGCAATTTTAAGAATTGCCCATGTATATTGAAGATTCTGAGTATTTGAGAAGTCTCTCTATGCTTTCCTATAATGGAAAAGAAGCATCAGTTGAATCACTGTATTGTCTTTGGTTAAAACTGTAACACAAATCATATCTTCTCTCAGACTTTGTGCCTATGGTGATACCACAACACATGCATCATCACTGATGATAGATCCACAAAAAAGGGACATCAAGAGTTACAAACTGTGTTTGTGGTCAGAAAAATGACCACATGGATCACATGGCATTTCTATGGCTAGAGATTGCTGGCTTTGGATATGGAATTATTAAATACTTGTGCAAGAAGATTTCATTGTATTATTGCGGTAAGTGATACTGCATACCCAGGAATCAAAATTATCACAGATTATTGGAAAACTACCACATGTGGTGGTATCTTTCTTTCTGGAGCCCATTGCTCTACTGATAAAGGTAATAATGACAGTTGCTACCTGCCAATCACCAGATCATGAAAATGATCTTAAAAATATTTGTATGTGTTTTATTCAAAGAAAAGTACTGAAATGCCATTCTCCAAACAGAAAAGCAAACAAAAAAGCATTTGATGATGATGTCTAAATGTTCTGGCTTTCAGTTTCATTTGATGCTTTTCACCGTTTTGTTAACACAATAGACAAGATTTTGGTACAATAGTTAAGTCTTCTTGGAAGGCTATGTACTGCATTGATATTCTGTAGGCTTCAAACCATGAAGTATTATCTTGTTAGGATCTGGTGTTTCATCAGATATTGTACAATGATTTTTAAAAAAATGAACATATAGGACTAAAATTACTTTTATTTAGAATTTCTCCTGGAGACTCTGGCTTGAGTAATTTATCAAATGCTTGTTTTCTCATATATTAGTATGCTGCCTGAAAAATAGTTTATTTCTGGGACTCATTTACAGACTTGTACTTTATCTCAAATACTTCAGTGGCAGATTAGGCAGGCTTTCTGGAAGACTATGAGCAAGCAACAAAATAGAAATGGTTAGCACTTGACTTGTTTAAACATTTTTTCACCTTTTACAGTCAAGTATCTGTCTTGAACTGTATTATTATTATTATTATTTTTTAACAATAAACTAGTTTGAAGATACAGTTTTTTGATATGGTGTTTTTTTTTACTGTTGTAATCTATATAATCAATACTCTAGCCAGTTTATATGGCCAAATAAGCAGGTAGGAGAAACTGTGATGAGGAAAAAAAAAAAAAAAAAACCACCTTCAAACTCCTTTTCAGAAAACTTTCCTGTTGTTCCTTGCAATTTGTTGAGCTGAAACACCAAAGTTTGCCATTTCATGTGAGTACAGAAAGAAGAAATTATTTTCAAGATAACATTCTAAAAACAGATTTAAAAGAAGCATCACAAATTTTCCTGAGCTGTAGACTAGAGCAATATTTTTCACTACATCATCTCTAGAATGACAGATAAAAGTAGTTTGTCATTTTTAGTCCATTAAATTGCATGTTCCATACCATATATTTTGATGCTACCAATGAAGATGTTTTCTTATATCAGGCTAAGAAAATATTTATTTTGTTCCTTATGTTATCTTCTACTGATTGAAAGCCATGTTGTCTTAGAGGTTCCAGGATTCTTGTTACTTTCTAAACCTTCTGGGATAAGGGATGGAAGGAAGCCTGGACTTCAGAGATCTCCAGAGACTGGAGATCTCCAGACAATATATTTGAGAAAAAATAAATGTTTGCCAGAGAAATCTAAAGAAATCTTGCCATTTCCTTGCTTTAGATCTTTGTTTCCAAGCTCCAAGAGTATCAGCTCTAAACAATACCCTGCAGAAAATAGTCTAGCCTTTGTCCTCTCTGTTAGAGAAGCATTAATGTCACAAGTATCTTTCTCACAAATTTGGTCAGTAAAAGAAAAGAAAGGTTAACTAGCTGTTCTTTTCATATATGTCAGTAAGTGAGCTGGAAATCACAGAGTGACCCTAGAACTAGACTGAAGTCCCAAGGAGAGCAACAAAATCAATGTATAAAAGACAAAGAATAAGAAGAGGAAATTAGGGGAAGAGATGTGTTTCATCAGTGAGTCAAATACCAGAAGAATATCTTTAGCTATGGTAATTGGATTTTTAGAAGAAGTTTAAAAATGCAGAAATAATCTCACTACCCCTCTAAAATACTTTCAAGACTGTTGAAAATTTTCTTGCATTAAAAGACTTGAAGAACAATCTCTACAGCTTATCAAGAAGAAGGTTGAGAAGTGACTGTTAAAGTTGAAGACCATCTTACTTCGATGAAGTACTGGATAGAAAAGAGCTCTTTTTCAGCAAAAAATATAAAAGGAGCAATGATGGAAATTGAAGAGAGGCAGATTCCAACTGAAAGTAATGTTTTCATTTTAAAAGATTTTAACATAGATGAAGGGAGTTGATTAACGTCTGTAACATTCTCAGGGAGATGGTACATTTTTATCCTCTGATACCTTTAAACAAGACTGGATGCTTCTTTGAAAGAAGTGCTGTAACCGGACATGAATTATCTTTTAGTTAAACATATTTTTTTGTTGTTGTTGTTGCCTGAAATTAGAGAGCTTAGGATATACAGCAGATGAGGCTTGATGATTTCATTGTTTCTTCTGAATTTAATATATATGGATCATAATTATAGAAATAAAACACTCCAAAGTTTATCTTCCACGTGTAAATAAATGAATAGGAAAACCAACGACTAAAACACTAAATTAAGGGTATTATTTCTTCATAGCAGAGAGAATTAAATGGGAATCCTGTTAAGAATCAAGACAATGCATGCCTGTCACTTCAGCAACTCCAACTCTCATCTCTTGGTTCAGTAACTATAATTTTTACATCCATTACTTTATGTACTCCTCCTACAGTCTGACCTGATACCCATTTCATCAGTTTTTATTCTTGAATTGAAGAATAAAATGTCAAAATATTATAGCACGTTACATAATTTTGATGAGTATTTTTGTCTTCTTTTGAACTTTACAGTGAAATCAACAGTTTAAATGTGGCCAAAAACTACAGTTTGGTTCTACCACATATGCCATTTTTTCTCTTGAATCTGCTATCATTCTAGGTACAATCAGAATTGCCACTCAGATTTGTAATTATAACAACACCGAGTTCAACTCCTTCTCCCAGCTCAGTCAGACAAAAATCTCCATCTCTATTTACTCATTATTTCAACTTCAAATTCCTTTTCCCATCCAGACATTCAAAATCCCTAACCACAGTCTCATTATTCATTGCTGTACAGTTGCTTTGATGCCAGCTGCAGACTGTCTTTGAAGATATTTGCCATACTGTTTCTCATCTCACCCTTGTGGGTCACAACTTTATCATAGCACTTCTGTCTCCATCTCTCTGTCCCCCCCTCTACTACATCAAATCAAAGTACATCTTTTGCACCTTAACATTCTGCCTTCTTCTTTACATTAAATATTACAAGAAAAACAGCTATTTCCTCCTTTTTTTGCTCTGCCAGTGATGGCCACTTTCATCTCCTGCCTTTCTGTTGATTCTTCAAGCATCTCTCTGCATTCCCTTCACTGTGCTTTGCTCATGGGAAAAGCTTGTAAAGCTGTCTTAATTTTATTTTTGAATCCCTCCTTGAATACTACTTCAGTTGTAATGCCTACAGATCATTCCCATATGGCACTTGTTAAGCAAGTAATAATCTGTGACATCTTTTCTGCTCATCTCTGTTCATTATATTATTATCTCATCTTAACCCAACTCTGTCTTGTCTGGTTTATCTTCCTCTGGTCTCCTGCCTGACACATAATGTGAGCTTTGCATAACAAGAGTCAGCTCTGTTTTATTTAACACTTAGGTAGTGCTTTTTAAGACGGAACCCTGGTTGCTGGATGTCCTACTTGACATTGTAGTTAAAATAAAAAGTATAATAAATCCCACCACCTTTCCAAAAATTCCAAGTGGGTAGTTTGTGTACTGGAAAATGGCACTGTAGAATAGTTACCTTATCATAATTTTTAAGGCTTAATGGTACAGAAATGGTGCATAACTCATTTTTATTAACATCTAGCCCTTTGAAATTCAACACAGAGGTTAACTTTTGTTATTCAGAAAAGTAAAGCTGTGGTTTCATATTTGAAAATTTTAGATGGCCTTTCCTTAAGCAAATAATGCTTTATTATGGGTTCAACTTACAACTCTGCTGTGTACTGGGGGATGTGATCAGGTATTTTGTTGAGTTTCTGATTGGAGCAGTCCACTGTGGTCCCTTCACAGCGACATTTCTCAGGGCAAGCCAAATCTGCAAAGCAGTCTCCACTTAATTTGGATCTGTAATCTTCAGTGCCTGTGGAAGAGTCAAGTCAAAATACAAATACTGAGTCAATAAAGTAGGAGATTTGTTTCTTGTGAGAAGGTTGAAAAGATGTCTGCAATGCAGATAATGGGGGGGCAACTTGGGAAGTGTATGATAAACTTTGTGATACTGAACAGACACAGGGGCTTCAAGAGAGGGTTAAGTATAGGGGCTTAAGATATGCTGGAAAAAGAAACCGTGACCAATTTCACATAACAGGATAACATAACTTGAGCTTTTCACAGCTGTACTTTCTGCTGATTGTGTTGTCAGCCAATCTAGCCTTGTTTATAGCTAATCACACAAATGCCACTGATTCTTTTAGAATTTATTTTCTTTCACAGTATCAAGAATAAATGCCACCTTTTCTCTTTCTCATGTTACAAATTTGTATTGTTGACTGGACTTCATTAACCTCTGTGATTTTTTTTATTGTCCCAGCCCTCCACATCATCTCAAACACATAAGATTGAAAGTCTTATCTTCAGCTTTAATTTTTAAAAAATGTGTGATCCTGACTTAAGCCTCAGCAGCATGCCATGCTGTAGAAAGCTGCGTGACGTTCCATGGTGCTTGACAGAACCATGTTTTACTCATACCTCACAACCACATGGTTAGATCAAGCACAACAGAAAATCTCGCTACATTATCAAAACTGCATCCATTAGGCCAAGGATAAGAGCAAGGGAAAAGAGGAAGGAGTAGGTATAAGTTATAGAAGCATTTGAAGTTTAATACTTGCTTACATGACATGGCATTCTTTTCACTGAATGTCCAGTGCCACAGTAACAGTATTACTGTCACAGATTAAATTAATGTACAAAGAAAAAAAAAAAAGAAAGAAAGAAAGAAAAAGAACCACATTGAAAGTTTCCTCCACCATTTCCCAGAGTCAGTCAAAGAAAACATCCTAAACAGATCAGGAGAAAACATCCAGTAAGGAACTGAGGGTGGGTGACAAAGAAAACAAAGAGAAGCTGAAAGGACCTGTGGGTTCTTCCTGGACAAAGGTGAAAAGACTGAGACTAGTAGAAGGTGCATCAGGGCTGGGAGGTACATTGTGATTTAGCTCAGACACTGAACTTTACTTACAGCCAAAATGGTGAACTCCTGCAAAAGTAAAGATAGCCAAGAAGGAAAGAAAGACAGAGTAATCCCAATTAAGACAAAAACATGAACTAAGCTCTCATGTTCCCTACTTAACTTTAGTTTGATTAGGGGATGTTGCTAAGGGGTACCATCTTCAGCAGAGAGAAAAAATAATTAATTTTAAGTGGCATTAAAAAATGAAGAAAAAATTGGGGTTAATTACAAATTTCATGGAGGAAAATTATGTCTCCCATGCACTATTCTTCATTATTTCAAATCTGTTTGTTAGAAGCTGTTCTTCTTTGAACATATATATGCCACTTAAAATACTTAATAAACCAAAGAAACATGGGAGAAACAGATAGCTCAAGGGTAGAAAAAGCAGTCGTCATTTATTATTATGTCTAGCATTTGCAAATATCTAAGTAACACATATGATATAGCTAGTTGGAATATTTCTATGAGCTAGCAGATAAACTACTTTTCTAAATTCACGATTTAATACTTGTTTAACATTTAGTCTTCCAAATTAATATACTGAAATTCTATAAGGAATTCTTAGTATCTACAGAGCAAGATCTCACTATAACATATTTTTAAAAATATTAAAAATATACTTGACTTTTTAAAGAAATGTTAATATTTTTACTGTATTTACTGAAGCATAGAGAAGTATTTTTAGCATTTTGTAATACTCATGAGCAAGGCTACAAATACTTTTTTTTTCTTCTGTGTCCAGAATAAATCACTATTAGTAGTTCAAAGTAAAAAACTAAAATATTCAGGGACAAGATCTTCAACAACTGAAAGAATTTCATGCAGCATCTCCCTGATACCTGATGGAAAGAGAAAGCACACGAACTGTATTTCAAGAAGCAAGTCTGTAGCTGCACTTTTAGAATGATTTTAATTTTATTTATTTATTTTTTTTCAGGAATAGCATTTTTTAAAGTGTACGTAAACAAACCTAAACTGCATGTGTGGCCATATTATAAACAGGCTGTGAAGACATTTGCTGGCAAGAAAACAGTTCTAACTCAGACACAAAAGTTGTGCTGGCAAGGTTGAGTAGAAGTCACTCTGTGGCAGGAATACAGCTGTTGTACTCATTAAGAAATTGAGTGGTAACTACAGGTTTGAGAAACTGTATCCCTCTCTGTTTTATGCTGCTTTAAAACACGTTTTTTGCCGCTGCCAATCCTGACAAATTGCTGCCTTATTTTGTATTTCAGTTTGTCTTTTCTTCATATTCTAACCAACGTATTAGTATGAAGGCATGGAGAACATAATTGCTGCAAATTTAAGTAACTCATCACACAGCATTAGGAGAAGAGCTGTTAAACATAGCAGTTTAAAAGACAAAGACTAAGACCAATCAATAAATCAGTACTTCAGACACTGCAGAATGACAATATACCTGTAGTACTTGAAAGAACAAGTGCACTGGTGTCATAATCAATTATTGTAGATATTTGTCTGGATATTAAACTATGGCAGAAAACCCTGCTTGCAGATCTCATACTGTAATTCATCAATAGATTCATTATGCCCTTGTTTATTTTGCCAATAAATTATTTGTAATCTGTTAGGAAAATAATGCAAGTGCATTTTTTTTTAATTAAGAAATCAGTGCACACACCTGACAAGCAAGGTAAAATAAATAAAGAAACATATTTCAAAGAGCTAGGGCCAACATCAGTTAATCTGAAAACATCATAGGCTTTTTGTAGCTTTAATCAGTGTGTAAATTACTGTTTCACCCCAAATCTAAAGTAATATTTTCTTTAATGGAAAACATTTTTGATTAATTGTGACTCATGTGTCACCGCAGAAGGCCTTTAATGAATATTAGGTTTCTTTTATAAGCGTTCCACTGTGATTTCACAAACACAAGGAGAGTAAGCAAGCAGTAGCTGCAGACAGTGTAGAGCATGAAAGCAAGGCAAGAAAACATTCATTTGTAGAATTTATTTTAAGTTGTACTAGCTCTTTGACAGTAGTATGGATTCCTGTGTTTAAAAGCAGCTCAGGAGCTACATTTTAAAAACAGTAGTGGCAGAAAAGGCAAGGTACAAGGTAAGTAAAGCTGTCAATTGAAATGTGAACTAGCAGGTGCAACCTTCTACATAATTTAAGCAAGGGTATAATTTTGGTAAGTTGTGTGCAAATTTGTGAGACAAAATGTAAATGGAGCTGCATGCTAAGCTCTCATATTCAGAAATCAGAACTACTAGTAATCTACAAAGGAAAGCTATGTCTAGCTACAGGTATTCGCTATTGTTAATATACATGCATCAGTTTCCTAAAAGCTATAACAAACTTTGCTTTTGGGAGGAAAGGGAGAGAGTATCTGCAGTTAGTCAATCTTACTGCAGAGCCAAACCTACCTGGAATGAAATACTGTTCTTTAGCTAAATAAAGAGAAAAAAATAGAAGATGCACCTGAATGTCAGCAAGCAAAGAATGAGTTTTATTAGATTAAGTATACTACAGTTAACTACAGATAATTAAGTGAAAAAATGTGTATTCACAACAAGAACTGATAAACAAAGTGTGAATAGTCATAAATGTATCCGGAACATGGATAACAAACAGTTCTCATCTGGTATTTGCACTTGAGAGTGAATAAATTGTAGAATGTGAAATGCACCTGGAACAGCTGGATACCATATGACAAAAGTTAAGGATTTAGAGAAATGTAAGTAGGAAATGGAATAAGATTAGAAAAAGAAAACAGTAAATTTCAGTATGAGGTAAGATCCCTGTATAAAATGAATATGTCATGTTTCCATATTTAGCTAGAAATTTTTAGATCTTTCGTGTACTCCAGAGCCTTGTGGAAATTTTACAAAATGATTTATGTCAGTGATGCTTGTAGCGAATAACTTCAGCATTGCATTCTGAAGTATTATATATTGCATTTCTTTGTTAGATTTAATGCTACTCAGAAATAGTGCCAAATGTGTTAACTGTAGTAATGTTCCGTGATCCAATAGGCTATGACTTCCATGACTTCCCCCCCTTCGGCTGAAGAACTAAAAAAGATTTTGTAACATTTAATAATTCTGTAGAGAGCCAGCTGCCTTCATTAGAACTTCTATAACCACTGGTTTTGCCAATAAAAGAAAAATAGCAGCTGAACTAAGAAAATTACCTGAGCAGCGGAATTTCTTGCTTTTGATCTGTCCAATCCTTTTGTTTGCTAGACGGCGGGGGCTGGTGCAGCGGGCACCACTGGTCTCAATGGGGTTTGTATGAAGATAATCCGCCAGCCACTTCAGATGGCAGTCACAGATAAATGGGTTCTGAGCCAAATGCCTTTCATGAAGAAAAAAATAATAATTTCACACATTATTTCCTTTTAGTCTCAGCAGTTTCAGATATTTTGAGTACATTGTAGAATATGAAGTCACACCAAAGATGACCATAAACAAAAGCATACATACAAGGTCTGAATTGCACGTAGAGGTGAGAAGGTGCCTTTTGCAATGGTCTGAAGCTTGTTGTCATACAAAGAAAGGAGATTCAGGTTGTGCAGATCTTGAAAAGCATCAACTCTCAGGCAATTTATCTTGTTGGCATTTAATAATCTGTTTAAAGGAAGACAATTAGAAAATAAAAGATTTTTTTCAGTGTCAATGAAGATTCAACATTTTTCACAGATAATTCTTTGTACTCATTTTATAACCAGAACAAGAAATGCAGGAACAAATATTGACAATGATATAAGGCATTTCAGTGAATTGAAATATCTTACTTAGGTGCTCTGAAATTATTTTGAAATTTTTGCACCTTGCAGTTGAAATGGGCAGGTTTATTCAGCTACAATCACATTCATTGTATGTGCTGGCAGAACTTATGCGTGTGTTATTTGTCTGTGCAAAGAAACAAGCTCAAAAAATCAAGTATCTGCAAGGAAAACTAGTTCCTTTTGCCAAACAAACAAACAAGGAACTGAACACTGTGTTCAATAGCTGGAAGAGATGTGCAGTGGCACTTTTAATTATATGTTACTAATCAGCATGCTGCCGCATTAACAGAGTTGTAGTAAAACTAGTGGCATGGAATATATCCAAATTTGTCTTGGATCCTTATTCTTCATCTTCAAAGGAAACCTTTTCTTCCCTGTACCCCCCAGACTTCTAAAGCTAAAACAAACAAGTCAATTTAAACCAACTCCTTCATGCTTTTGAAAAGAAAATAATTTTGACATTCAATTAGTTGCATTTTTCTAACAAAATATTATTTTTTCCCATTTGCAGCCAGATGGAATGGTGGATTTGAAAATCAATGCTTTGATAAACAGCTTCATCACGCAAGCAGAAATTTACTTAAAATATTTTGCATAGACAATACATCAAGCTATGGACTTATTCTTAATATAGAATAAACAAAAGTTCAGATATGTCCCTTCTTTTTTTTTTTTTTTTTTTTTAATCTGAAATATGTTTTTGTAACTAAATTCTCTTTAAAAGCAAACAGAAACACATACCCCCCTGACATTTAGTTTCTGACTAAAATAAATAAAAATATTAAACCTCTAGGTGGTGCTAAATCTTGAATTTCCTTTTTTTTTTGTTTTTGTTTTTTCTCCATTCTCAAGGAGTTATTAATAAAAGACATTTAGCCAATCATCAACTATAAAATCTGGACATTACATGCTTCTAACCAAATGGGAAGAAGCCATTTCCTAAATTCACCAGTCTTCAAATTAACAAGTCAAGGATTCTGGGACAATGTCTTCCAAAAGCACTATTAAGTTGTTTTATGGCCTGTTTCACAAATCTGTGTCACACAATACAACAGCCTTTTCTACTTAATCTTGACAATATTTGATAAACACATCACCATGACATTCCTCTTTACTCCCAATATTAAATCCAAATAGAAATGGTTTACAAGATTACACATGGGAGTTTCTGAACTGTTAAAAGAAACAGCAGCTGGAGTTCATAGAGTCAAAGAATTGTACACTGAAGAGTCTCAAAAAATATTAAAAGTTATCAATGAAACTTACTGTAACTCTGTTCTTACATGGGTAAAACTAAAAACATAACTACATAGTACTTCCACTACCTATTATCTGTATATAAAGCATCCAAACATTTCTACTGTATCTCACCTACAACTTTATACACACTATTTAGTATTTACATCACAAGACAGTGTCATGTTATACGCTTTATCATTATAAATTCCAAAGAAGATAATAGTTTCAATTGTATTTATTTTAGGCTGAGACATTAACTGAAATATCTGTGGATGAATGGCAAGCTGGCACATCTCACTTTAACATAATTTGTTTTTATTATACTCTGATCTTACGCACAGGATTTCCTGCTAGTTCTTCTCCAGGCATATATCTCTTACCAAGTCTGCCCTTCTGGGTTACCCCCAAATAGAGTAAATATTAAATAAATACTCACAGCAATTGCAGAGAAAAGAGTCCTTCAAATAAGCCTTTTGGAAGTTCTGTAATTTTATTGCCATAAAGGACACTGTACCAGGAAATAAAAAAGCAAACAAAGCTGTTATTATGAAGTTTTGCGATTTTGAATATAATAATTTAAAATAATTTATGCAATTTTGAATATAATAATAATAATGTTTCAATTTTCCTGAAGGGAATTTAACAGCAGCGACTTAATACTTGCAAGATCCTTGTGGTCCTGTGAGATGGCAGGATCACACATTTTCCCAAAGACATGCCACATAAAGATCTCTCAGCAGAACCAGCACCTCACTGTGCGCAGCCTTACCAAGGGACCTCTGTAAGTGGATTGCTGTTTTTAAGAATAAAAACTAACTGGGGAATAAACAAACTCTTTTATTTCCTTCAACTCTGCCACGAACATATTTAAAAGAAAACATACTTTTTTTTAATGTCCAGTTGTGGTACAATATTCAATTATCACTCTACCATTCTGAAATTATTTTTACAGCTTTCAGTATTGATTGAATTTATATAAAAATCCTGCAGAGCTAAAAATCCAAAATAACTTCAGTATAAGAGTATAAGAAATTAGCTTCTGGTTCCACATGTCAAACAGATACCTACAGTGAATTGAGTGAACGTAAGCCCTGGAAAGCATCTGGAGCTGTTTCAGAGATCTGGTTATTGCTCAGGTCACTGAAATAAATAAGAGTTGCTTCAATTAATTCAAGCTATTTTTAAAATAGCAAACATTAAAATAATTCATAATTAGAATTAGCTGTGGAAGAGAGAGAGAAATTAAAATATTTATGTGAGACACTGCTGAAGAATTTGAATATAAAACCACCAAAATTGATAGTAAACTGAAACAAAATGCATGATTAAAAATAGATCTTTCAAATGCTTGAAAAAAAAAAAAAAGACTGAAAAACATACGCTTCCGAATTGCTTAAGCACCTTTTATGAACACTTTTTTGTTTGAAATGACCACGGGACTATACAGCCTCAGAAATATTCCAAAATGACAGTGGCATATCCCCAATGATTTTATCTTTTTATATTGAATACAGTAACGTGTTGCTTTTATGCAAAACCATAATAAATAATTTTAATGCTTGGTTAAAACAAAACAAAAACAAACAAAAAAAACATTATTAATGGGACAAAGATGCTATATGGTATAACTAATCACGCTGTTATATCTGTTAATCTTCAGCAGTCAAACTTTCTTAAATACTCACACATTGATGGAAGTTCCTCTGTATGATCTTGAACTGATTTTTTATTTACATACATATAATGTATCCATGTATACATATCTATATCTAAATGTATTTAGATATATCTACATATCTATATCTCTATATAAAATAGATAAAATAATAAAACTAAAATACCAGGTACTTACATTCTTCGAAGCTTTTTATATGGTGAGAAAGCTCCAGGAGGTATGACCTTGATTGAATTTTGTTCTAACCGTCTGCAAAACAATTGCATCAGCATAAAAAGACACACACACAAAAAGAAGCCAAAAAGCAACCTAAAGCCATAACAAAACAGAAAGGATTGTCTTTAATAAAAAACACTGGTTTTGCTTTCCTTTTCAGTACGACTTTTACCTTGAGAAACAAAGTCATTTAATTTTGGTTTTCATTAAAAAGTAATCTATTTTTCTCTGTTCTTTTAACTTATAGGGTATGATGTTGTAAATGAAAGCCCAATCTTCATCCTGAACATAAAGAAAGTTTATTTCAGAGCACACCAGTTTTTTTTTTTTTTTGGAAAACTTAATCTAGACACGTCATTAAAATATTCAAATTTGAGTTAGTGTTGTTTGACTCCCAATTTATGATTCACATACAGCGATTTTTATAGTAAATTTTATTTAGAAATTTCTAAAGAATTCTGTGAGTTAATCAGTCTAATATGTAAACCATAAAAAATGGTGAAGAATGAACAAATAACATATGTTGCTACCTGCAGTAAGGTAAATGCCTTATTTTTCAACGTGCACATATTATTTCTTTAGATACAGTGTGTAATACCTTTTCTTTAAGCTACAATACTAGAATTACACAGCTACACTTATAACTTCTTGAAACAATTTATCTTATCTAAAATTTTAGTTTATCTTGCTGGCTATAGTTGCTTTGTATGTATACTGAGTGTGACTGAAATCTGACACACTGCAGAGTATGAACTGGCTGATGGAAGCAGTTTTCCAAGAATTTTTGAACATACAGAGCTTTGCCTATGGGAAATCCATGCTGATACAGACCTATGGTGCATTTGCCAACCAGTCAAAACAGGCCCAGCAATAAGCATGTTTAAAATAGAAGCTACATCACATAATGCAGTATTTCATGGTTATCGCTGAAAACAAATAAATAAATAAATAAAACATTCTATTATGTAGACATAAAAGATTGAAACTATTTATTCTAAAAAAAGTACAACAGGAAGAGGCAGTATTATTCAAACATACATCTTATGGCTATCTAATAAGCTTGATATTTTTCTCTTCCATGGACAGGTATCAACTTACTGTGATCTATACATATAAGGACAATACCGTTCTATTTCACAGAATGAATCATAATTGTAGAAATTACTGCTCTATTTGAAAATATTCAGACATCAATTTAGAATTTAAGGGTAAAAAGCTTTTTTTAGTCTAGATGGAGGAATATTACTTTTTTTTTTTTTAGTCCTATTAACACTATTCTGTTTCACTTTTCCTCTGCTAAAGAGACATGAATCTGTATATGCGAATAACTAATAAGCTCACATATGCACTCTGTGTAAACCTTTACAAGAAACTATTCTTATAACAATTATTTCTTTTTGTAAAGTTCTCTGGAGGTCACAGTATAGATGGACAGAAGAAAGAATTTTTGCTGCCATTATGAGGTTTTGTTCAGATGGAGATATTCATATATTTAATACTCAAAATCTCTTAAGTCTACATATGCTTTGTTCTTGACTGGCATATAAAGAAGCCAAGAAAGAAAGAAAGAAAGCCTCTAAAAAAACACTTCCTAACACACAGAAAATCTCACTTCATCAGCGCAGCTTAAGACAGGGGTCATATTTTAAAAAGGCCTTAGCTAGGAAAATATTGTCACCTTGCTACGGTTTTCAGGTATATTTTAAACACCGCAGGGAATCCCATGGTACCAGACTGTTAACTTTTTCCATAAACAGGATGTTCTTTCACACGTTTTCCTCACCTTGGCTGAGCCTTTTGGATGTATGAAACACATTTTGCATCAGATCAAGAGTACTGATGGGCTCTGAGGGGACAAGGTCACTTTTTTCCAGTAGACTCGAGTAGATGTAGAAAGCAAACATCTGAATAAGTAAAAACCTGCTTAAATTAAAGGTCAACACCAAGTTACACTGGAGCCAAGTATTTTCTATTCTTATGCTTCATTTTTAGCTGAGTTTCCTCAGGAAAAAAAAAAGATTACACATGCTTTTTGTCTAGATAGTTTTCTACTCAGCTCAGGTCACAGAGAGGTAAAAGCTCCAGATAATAAATTTCTAGACCTTTCCTTAAATTAGCAATGGGAGGGAGCTGAGAAGCCAAACTAATCCAGCCATGAAGGGAGCGGCAACTATCCATCCATTCCCATTACACACACTATTTGGCAGCAAAAGATTGCCCAACCACCAGGAATAGCCTGGCTGGACGTTTGTCAGGTGTGCAGCTTTGAAAATCAGCCAAAGGACCTCTTGCACAGGGAAATGTGTAGGGCATACACAAAGGACTGGAAATGGGTGGCTAAAAAGGGACAGGAATGGATTAGGCCATATTACAGAGGAGGACTTGAATTGCTGGAGAGAGAGACACTGGGGAATTATGCCTGTGTGTGTATGGGAAAGACAGATACTGCAGTGGCAATGGTCCTGCATCAGTCTGCCACAAGCCTCATGTATGAATATTATTAGTCCACGATGTACAGACTTATGAGCTAGTGCTGGAGGACTCCTGTTTACTTTCACTTATGTTTAAACATAAATGCTCTTATTCAGATATGATATAGCATGTAACTTGAGAAAGACAAAGTCTAGTGTTAAGACACAAAGTATTTTCCAGTTTACTCTTTTAACCTAAAAAATATATTCATTCTATAAATGGAAGTAAACTTGCAGGATATATGTGTGCCATTTGATATGAGAAGATGGAATAGCAGATTTCATTTATAGCTGCCTGATTTGTCTACAAATCATATGGGTCCAAAACCTGAAGAAGTCCTACTCCAATACATTTCTGAAAGCTAATTTTCTAGCAGTTGTAATAAAGGGAACTATCAATTCACTGGTGGATATATAAAATGAACTCTATGTCAACTTTACCTAAGATTTCCTTTTAGTGAAAAAGCTACAGTCTAATAGATTGTGTAGTACTAGGATAAATTTACAAGCTCTTCTGGATAAAGAATTTGTTATAGTAGGATCATCTAACTATGTCTTTTATTAACTCATGCCAAAGTGTACGCACTGGAAGACATCATATTTTAGAAAATGAGATTAGCATAAGAAAGGGAAAATAAGATTATCTAAGTACAGAAGAAAAATCTTTTATACCCTGCTTTGTCTGTAAAGAAAGTAAATCAAATTCACATTTTCAAGCTCTGTTATCCTCTAATCTTCTGCTTTATCTTCCTAGAATCAACTGAATTTCACAGAGTGAGAATTTGCATCCACCATTCCAGAAGAAAATCTAATTAGATATATTCCAGGGTCACAAAGCACAGATAAAATAATATCTAAAGGAAATTTGCATTCTACTGATAAAGTCCATAGTAATTAAAAACTCTCCTTTATATTAATTCCTCATATTAAATGAAACATTTTTAATTGTGGAATAGAATGGGTTGTAGTTATCTATTACTGAAAAAATCTACTATTAAGTGCTCACAAATGACATGGCCTGAAGTACCATTACATTAGAGAAGAACAAAAAGCTAATATCAGTATTTTTCCATGAAACTTGTATTAAATTTTGTGCGTAGCATTGCCTTTCAAAGTCATCCCAGAAGCCATTCTTTTTTATAAATGATCATCCGTGTATCATAAACAGTGCCTTGGTGGTTTCTTTTTCAAAAGCCACAGTCAATTTTAGTAGAATATTTAATAAGATAAAATAATGGAGGAAGACAGTTAAGTACATGCTTCATCAAAGTGTGCACTGCCTCATGTATAAGTACTCTGCCCATCACAACCCAAATGCTAATTAATGCTCTTAGTATTAAGTCTCCTGCTCCTTTTAGTGTTTCACTTCAAAGAAGTCCTGCATCAATACATAAGCGTTTCAGTGTCTTTTAACGCTGCCAAACTAGTTGAAACCTTTGAAACCTTTTTTGAAGACCATTCCCTAATCTCTCCTATTTAAGAAATGTACTGTGAATATTTCTTTTTCTAAATCTTTCCCCCCGGCTCATCCCTGCAGACACCATAATGTACAACCACCTACTATTTTAAGAAACAAAGGTGCTTCTGCAGTTGTGATTTCCAACCTAATCAAATCAAATCAAAGTAGGTCCCCAGTGAGTAGACGGATTCTTCCCACCGTGTCCCCAGACAGCCTTGTGACACATATATCCCTTGACACTTTCCAGGAGGATGCTGTTCTCGGCTAGGAGCCTGCAGCACACCATTAGTGATTACTACTTCCGCACTTAGAGACAGACAACATGTTTATTTATACTGTCACTTTCAAAACAGCTTATTTTACCACTGTAAGTAGTCATTTCTATGAAAGACTTCTGCTCCTGGAAAGAGGCTGTAGAGAACACATAGTTCTCTACAAAATTCTTTCTTTTATTATGCACGTGGGGTACAACATACTAAGCCTGCTCAGTAGAGAAAGGTACACAATTTATACTGCATAGAGATGTGCTACACCCATACAAACATCTTCATTAAGAAAACATTAATTTGAATATGAAGCAGCAAATTAACCACATATTTTATCATCAAACAATCAGGACGTAACATCTTGTTTTACGTAAATTTGGTCAAGTTAGTCACTTTAGCATTTAATTGATCTAAACTCTTCATTCCAGCATCTACTCATTTACAAAAAGCATGTAAGAAGATTGTCAGGAAACCCCAAAAGAATTTTCTACTATAGAGAAGAAAGCGTAAGCTGTGCAATGAGTCTGATGTATTGCACAGATGCTGATTATACATGGTAATAAAATTGACAGCTCTTCTTTGCATTTTCCCCATCTGCTTTTAATGTAAATGGCAAAAACAGCTGTCAGAAAACAGAAAATAGATTTCAGCGATGGGATTCAGTGCAGCTTCTGAATCTGAAGAACTGCAATATGCAGCCAACACATCTCTCATCATATTTAACATCTGCCAGGTTTTTGGTTGTTGTTGTTTTTGCTTGTTTGTTTTTTAAAATAAGGAAGGAGTAATGGTCTCCCTTTGCTGAAGAAATCCTTCAGGCTATCAAACTAAGTACCCTTTTTTTTTTCTTTTTTTTTTTTTTTCCCAACAACTGCACCTCCAGAGTCCTTTTATCCAGTAAATGTCTCTTCTAACTTCAGCAGCAAAAGAATTCTGTTGAAATCTGTGATATCATCCATGTCTAGCAAAACAGAAGATGTATTTTGAATGACTATATTACTTGGACTTTAAAATTTCAGTCTCTAATTCTGTGTATTAATAAATCTTGTTGACAGTTTCCTAAATATTTGCATATGAAGAATCACTGTCAATGTTGCCTTAAAGCTTGCCAAAATGCGAACATCCAGTCTAATTGTTCTATCAAAGATTTCCTCAGGGGACTGACTGCAAATGACAGACATCTCCATAGTCTGCATTACATCAAAAAAAAGTAACAAGGATTGCTGTACTAAAGCCATTAAAGAATTCATCACATTTAAAAGCAAGTCCCAAACCTGCATTTGCTAAATTTTTCATCACAGACAAGGCCATCTCATGCTCTGAACCCTACAGCACCATTAATGATGGTAGGCTTTACATTCCTTAATTGTTACAGATTTAGGTTGTAGGCAAAATGCACCACTTCTTAAAGAATTATTTGCTCTGTACTTTAGTATCTGTCAGTGTGTGCCTCCTGTGCAATTAGCCTGAGTCACCTAGAGTCAAGTTAAAGCCTCTCTAATTAGCCTATTTTTGATGAGAGCTGTTACACTACAAAAACTACTTGAGCTCTTCAGAATAACTGTATTAAGTTCACAAAAATAAATGTAATCCTGCTACACTCTTGGTTCATCATGAGTGATGACTCATCAGCCTGCTTGGGAATCCCATTACTCTGTGTGGCTGACAGTGTGGTGGGAGTCCTCACTACCTGTTAACTCTACATGAGCATGCACCATAAATTTACCACAAAAAATCTAAATATTTTCACTGAGAATACTTCCCACAGGTGTTTGCCACTTATGGGACCACGTATTTACTAACATTTAAATAATGAAGGCAGCATTTTTTTGACGGTAAAACACAACAGCATAAGAAGTTGGTTGGACTTGATGATCTTGAAGGTCTTTTCCAACCAAAATGGTTCTCTGATTCTAAGTTGGTATGCTCAGTTTCTTTTACAGTAACTTCAATCACATTATTGCTGAGGAAGAACCATATGTAAAAATAAAATCTAAGAGTAACGACACCTCTGGAGTGTAGTACAGCTGTCAGAGAGCTATGAGGGTTTTTCTGGAAGAGCTGGATGGGCCTTCTCCAGCTTCTCTTCATGCTGTATAAAATATTCATTTATAGCATGCCTGACTTATTTTCTTTCTCTTGGCAGAGTACGTAGAGGTCCCTCAATGTACCTCAGTACCACCAGAAACATGCACAAACGTCCCAGAAGTGGAACAATGGGGTGTTCATTCTGGCCAGTATCTACTTCCAAAGTTTCTGGAAACGAGCACTGGGGTTGTTCCTCCATTTTGAAAAAAAAGCAAGTTGGCTAAGGCCACAAGACATCTTCTTCTTCTATTTCCGCCTTCAAGGAAGAATACCCTGCCACTGCACCAGTTCCACCACACGGTGCCATACAATTTCAAGATTAAATTCAAGAGTGAATCATAATCTCTTCTGCTCAGTGTGCTGTGTGCTGACTGTTGAAATTACCCTTGTCCTGTAAATTTAATTAGTTTTTAAGGTAAGACATGAGTATGAAGAAAGCCAAAGATCTGAACAATGGTAGCATAGAACGCATGCTAATAAAGAACAAATTAAATATTCTACCTACAGAAAACACCGTGTCTGAAAACTGAAATAAGAAATAAAAAAGAAACAAAACCATAAAGCCACATGATTTACCAGTAATTTTCAGATTAGGGAGATATTTGAGTAAGAGCATGACAAATCATTTCTCTCGTGTGTTAAGTGGACAGGTTTAGCTGTCAAAAAAAAAACCTAATCTATTAGCTTCAAAACTTCAATCTATTTCTGTCAAATGGAATATATTTTAAGTTTTCCCTGAGAAATATTAAGGTATGAATCCCAAACAGTTAACAGTAATTCAGTTAAATCTGTGTTGCAAAATTAAATGCATTAAGGTAATGAAGTCAAGTACATCAGTAGATTCCTTTACATAATTTTAATTTTTCACATTTATTCAAGACATTGCCTTGAAGAGAATGCATTTTCCATTACTCACATGCAATTGTTGTGTCTTTATATGTATGTGTTACATAAAAGATGTTAAGATTTTAGCAAATTTCTTCATTTTTGATAAAGCAAACATTATTTGTTTTTATATATTGCAATGGGCATGAACAGTAGTTTCGCTAACTAAAAAGACCAATGTTTTGATTTAAACTAGAAAGCAGAAACAAATACAGACTTTGAAAAACAGTCATTGCTAAAATGTCTTGTAGCTTCTTGCATCCTCCCCTCAGCATTCAGACCCATTCTCTGCAAGATGTGAAGATGCAGGGTCTGGTCTCATTTCTGTCAGGTTACTGTAGATAGCTGAATCACACTCTGAGCTGCTAAAAACAGAGAAAGCTGCTTTGTCTTGGATGTTTCCGAGTTTTCGTCTTATGCAAATCTTTGAACTTTTTCAATAAATTTGCCTAAAACCAAAAGAGACTTTTCTCTGTAAAGGGACATCCTTGGAATTGTCTTTGCATCTCAGTGTAAGAGTCTCCCTGGTCAATAGACATTTACTTAAGGCTGTACTTTGGATTTTCAGCTAAGGATAAATTTTAAGAAACAACAGAAATGATGTAATTGTATAGATGCCAAGCTTAGCTTGGAATAGATTCATTCATACAGCTTCCAGTTCTCAGATAAAATTATGAATTTACACAAAGCGCAGGTAGTGTGACCAGGCCACTCTTTACCCTATCTTGGTTAAACTCTATCTGTCACGTTCAGTTCTGTCAGACCTCATTTTGGGGAGCTTTCCTTTCCCCTCCTTTCCGTCTTCTTTTTCCCCACTTCTCCTTTAAGATGAGTGTTTCTGTGAGAACCAATCTCAAGAGATTTTAATCCTGCTTAATATCACAGGGCTCACAAAGATGTAGTTGAGTGCTTGACATAATACACAATCTTTAATCAACAGACTTAAAAAAAAAAAAAAAAGTATAAGAGATTGAGATGGAAGAAGACGAAAACATGAAGAAAAATAGTAGAAAGTAGGAAGATGAGACAAAACTGAGGGGAGAAATTAGGAAACTGTCAAGGGAAATGTAAATAAACTTATCATGAAACAGCCATACAGTTTCTAGTTTTGCCATTCAAATGTTAGAAAGCTCCACTGAAAAGAGCAAGCAACTTTATCTTGAAGGCCACAGTAATTAAGAAGTCAGTGAGTTTTCACTACACTGAGTTAACAGAGGTGAACTGTTAAAATTCCTGATTAAAATTCCATATGTTTTTTTCATTTCATACATCATATGGTTTAGGGTCTTTTCTGTCCCTTCCGAAGACTCACATTAATTATACAACTGTTGCTTAGTTAACAGTGGCAACCCCCCACTCACCCTCCCTTTCAGCAAACCTTTCTCTTTGCTATATCACCATTGTAAGGATTCCTATCCTTCTATAATAATAATAATAAAAAACAAACAAACAAAACAATTTACTCCTTCCTTTGATTAATTAAATCATGTTCATGTTAACAAAAATGAAGAAAAAAATCAACCTAATTCCATGCCTGATCACTTAAATAGTTATTAATACAAAGCTGTGGTCATCAAAGCAGGTCATTCCTTTCCCCCACTAAATCAACACCCTCAGCAGCACTTATTGCAAATGTATTTATTCTCTTTTATTCATAACACTACTGTAAAGAAAGAGGTTTTATAACCACTTTGACTACTATTTCAAGCCACAGAAGAGTAAAGAAAATCAGAAGAATGTAAGAACAGCATTTTCATGAGGTAGGCTAGCTCATTAATGGCTTTTTGGCCTCTCCTTTTGAAATAAGAGCCTGTCACTCACTCACACCATTCTAAGAAAAGGTACCAGTACATTTAATAAAATTGCTGCTGGGTCACCATTTGTAAGGTTTCTGATAGTCTGTTTGAACATGTGCCAAAAAGTCTCAATTTGAAGGAAAACAGAATTATTTCTGCAGACCTTTCAAAGAACTTGCATGCGGAAGGTGAATTCTAAAATGCAACCAAGTGAAAAGAGATTAATGGTGCTGAAAAACTAAAATGTGTAAGGAATGCCCGCATAGAGGCTGATAAATGCTATCACTGTTAGAAAGGCTATACTTTCTAAAAACAATTAAAGTAATAGTTTTGAACCTTAAGAATGACCCGTAATGTCTTTAATATAAGAGCTATATGACAAAGGAGGAAAGTGCTAGGTATATTAGACCACTTGAGTTGGTTGAACTCAACAGACCAAACATGACAATAAAAGAGCTTCCCACACTAATTTCTGTAAGAGGTATAAACAACAAATCTAAACTAAGTCATATTCTGACTTATTATATTAGAGAGGGATTCTTTATCAGGGACCGTGCTGATAGGACAAGGAGTAATGGCTTTAAACTAAAAAAGGGTAGATTTAGATTAGACATCAAGAAGAAATTCTTTCCTATTAGGGTGGTGAGGCACTGGCACAGGTTGCCCAGAGAAGCTCTGGATGCCCCATCCCTGAATGTGTTCAAGGCCGGGTGGGATGGGGCTTTGAGTAACCTGGTCTAATGGGAGGTGTCCCTGCCCATGGCGGGGGTGGGGGGGGGGTGGAACTAGGTGATCTTTAAGGTCCCTTCCAACCCAAAGCAATCTATGATTCTTTGATGTTTCTAATGGATAAATACTATCTCATGATTTGAGATTGTCCATGAGACAAGGCTTAAGCAAGGCATACTAAATAGCAAAATCTTGAAGACTACTAATACATAATATACTTTAAGTGAATAGCTACTATATCATGCTTTGCTTAAGTGAAAAAAGGCTTAAGTATGATGTATTATAAACCAAGTGTTTAAAAACTACTAATATGTAACATCTATTGTCAATGTATTTGGACTCACAATGTTTACAGTTACAGGCATTAAAATAATAGAACTATGGGAAACATTCCCAAAATGTTTCCTGCAGGTCACTCATGATCTGAAACCTTTAAAGATGGCCTAGAGAGGTTACATTTTATTTCTGCGCTTCCTCTAGAATTAGTGGATACACTAAAAATAAGGGAGTCTTGGTGCTCAAGTGATCTTTTACTACATGGAATGTGAAATACTTTACTCTCAAATAATATAGCATTGATTGGACTCACCATGAAAAGAAAAGCTTAGGTATTCTTATTTTTAGCTCTGTGCGAGTTTATTTAGATAATAAAGAGAAGAATTAATTTTGCAGAATAGGTATAACTGTTACAGATACAATTGTACTAAGCCAATAAAGATTAAGAATTACATTTACTGAGATACTGAATTCTTAATTTTCCTCTGAGCTTTATCACACCAAAAGGGAGAAAGAGAGGACCACCAAAGGCTTTATTCTCCTTCCATTTTCACTGACAGATACTTGGAGATAAGCAGTCCTGCTATTGAAGGCATCTTCCCAAGAGGTACCAGGCAGACAATGCATTGGCTGATAACTGACTGCACACAATGGGACTTGCTACTGACTTTTGTAACTGTTGAGATGCCAGACAGAGTGGTACAACAAAACCCTCTCACCAGCACCCTGATACTTGCTAGGAAACCCACCTGCACCAGGCTAAAACATTTTTTCTGCAGCTGGCTCTGGCTCCTCCTGCTGCCACCATCACAGAACACCTGCTCCCTCCTAAACCACTTCAGCTCCTCTTCCTCAGTGGCTGCAGCTATTACACCAAACTCAGAGATAGGGAGGCTGCAGAGCTGTGCAAGCACATAGTCTGCCAACTCTGCTACAGTGCTACAGAGGCAGTAGCCATCAGCAGAGAAGACAGCTCCTACTGTCTTAAAATGTCATCCCCAAAAGGTTGTCCAGCAGAACTACCAAGACAATGCAAAGTCTTAGTACCAGTATTATGCTCTAAACAGAAAGCCTTTTTCCTTCCTTTTCCTCGGAATTAATACAGAACTTTGACATACAAACTTTTACTCAATTCAAACTGCAAATGTTCAATACTTAAGTAATTCAATATTTCATTTAAAGGGTTTTTGGCACATAAATTAACTTGTTATATAATCAACTCCCAGAAAGGAAAAAAAAAAAAAAGGAAATTTGTTGAAATGGAACATACACATTAAAACCTGCAGTTTATTTATATAAACCAGGAGGACAGAGAACAACAACATTATTAATACCACTTAGAATTTATGCAGCATTGTCTCACATGGACTGACAATGTAACAAATACAAAGTATTTTGGTGCAGACACACATTTTATGTAAAGGAAGCTTGTGCTGGGCAAAGAGCAAGAAATCAAAGCTTCATAAGGTACTGAGGTCAAGCTTCCCACTGAGAGAACAGATGGAAGAAATGGATGGAGAACACCACAAAACATCAAAAAACATGAGTATTTCTTGAGGGCAAACTTCACAAGAAAAAACAAGAAAAAAATAACTGGATTATGGACTTTTAGAAACTACACAAAGATTATATTCTTACTAACCTTCTGCACATGTAAGAACAAAGAAAGAAAAAGCAGAAATGGATGGAAAAATGGTATCTGTCAAAAACCAGGGGTCAATTTTTTAGCAACTGTATACATTAGGGCTGACAATAAAGTTTAACCTTAGTCTAATAGGAAAAGTGTATTCACATGAGATACAATTAGGTAAAGACAAAATATAGGAAAGATGCAGACCACAGCCTGTTTGTGGTCCATTGTGTTGGCTGAAGAATGACATGACAGCTTGGTAGTACTCAGCACTGGATTCTGCAAATACAGCCTATAAACAGGTGATAACTATTACAACTGTAGGGCACAGAAAGTTGTCCAGACTAAGGGAACTTACAAGTACTATGGATTTTTCAAATATTCCTGTCAATAAAGTACATTTATAAAATCAGAAGAGAATACCCAGTTAAAAATGCAGAAGACGACTGTGGAAAAAAATAATGAAAAGGTTGGAGAACATCTTGCCCATGTGAAATGGTAGTATAATGCCAATTTTCTTATGTTGTGCACAGGAATCTAATGATGGTGGTATTATAAAATCACTGAATAAATAATAATTTGGCTGTTAATTCTGTACATCCTTCAGAAAACTCAACAGGGAACCAGCTCACTTCTCTTTCCCTCTCTCCCTGAGAACTGGGGAGCTCCTGCCAAAGCACATGCTCAAAATTGTGATTAAGATAATAAAGGCATGTGTGGGGGAACTGTGTAATGGTGGTGGAAATACAGTGCTCACTATACACTTCAGGTCTCTCTTATGCTCCATGTTCAGCAGCTCCTTGGCATTCTTTAAAGCTACTGTGACAGCATGATGTCATCTCTTCAAGTGCTTCTTTTCAGTTACCATTTTGGCACAAATACAACAATTTCATATAAAAATAAGTGAAAAAAAAACATTACTGTATGTGATACAATCATTATTTCTAATTCAATTATAAGGGGTTGTTATAAACAATAGTTGCAAAGCACTTCTCTAAAAAAAGTTTTAAACACTTTATTGTAGGATAGCTTTAAGATAGGATCATCTGAACCTTTCTGTATGTTGAAGTTAGATAAAAGAATAGGAGACCGAAGTCTTTCACAGAGCAGCTTTAAAAAGTAACACGCAATTGGATTCAGTGTTCAGAAACATAAGGTGATATGTGGATGGAATAATAAAATCACATCTGTAAAATTATTGTTCCTGACAAAAACAGCTAAGAAAAAAAAAAAGACCTAGGACTTTTCATGGTCATTTCAATGGAAAGTGTGCTGCAATGGATATTGGCAGTCAAGGAAAGAAAGTATTACAGTGCAGAAAGCAGAAAGGAAACTAAAATGCCACTATATAAAGTGATGTTTCACTGTCATCTGGAATATTTTATTCAACTTTGGTCAATGTAGGTCAAAAAATTAAGAAAACCAAGAGTTAGGAGAGAAAGGAGGAGATTAATTAAGAAATCAAAGGTTTTGGCATCCAAAAAGATTGAATGGACTTGAAACATCTAGTTTAGAGAAGAGAGGAATGAGAGTGACATGGAAAATAGAAGGTGGCAGGACAAATTATGAACCTTAATGCATATTCCTTCATAAAGACAAAGAAAATTAATGACATTTTAAAAGACTATATTTAAAGCTCGAAGCTTTGGATCCATGCCTCTCCTCCTCCAATTTATTAGCTTAAAATAACTTCAGAATTAAGAACACAGTAGATTCTAAAGCAGATTGGATGTTTCAAAGAAATTTTTTTTTCTTTTTTTTTTTTGAAAGTTTCATGATTTTCCTCTCATTAAAGCGGTAGAGTGTAAAGCTTTCGCCATACAACCTTTACAACTTGCTTATTTGCTGAAATCTCAACTCATCTTCAACTCATCTTCATGGAAGCAGCAAAGACCAAGTGATTCTCATCAAATACTCACAAAATCCCTTACTCTAATTCTTCCACCGAGTTCGTCCCTTTTTCATATCCCTTATTTTTCTTCCTTCTTTTCCTGTACATTTCTCTCCTTGCCTTCCACTCAACTGGAAATTTTTGTTCTCACTGTGTGGTAAGTGCAGCCTACCACTGACTCAAATCATATTTCAATCCTCCTGTTTACTCAGAAACTAAGTCAATCATAGAAGTCCAGTTCTCCCATCGCGCTGGCATTCACTGGTACATACCTGTTTCATTTAAAATAAATACTAAAATTTGCTTTTCTAATGTCCTACCTTGCCTTGTACCAGATTTTGAATATGCATGTTTATTTGTGTATTATTTATGAACGGCATTGACCGTGCAAAACACTGCAATCTGCTTTTTAATGTAAACATTACTTATGAACTAGATACACAACAGAGATACCAGATAGTTTATAGCATATCACTATGATCTACACATATAGCACAGCACGCATATTATACATTTATATGAACACCTATGCATACATATTTAGCAATATTAATGGATTATGGATCTCATCATGTGAAAAGGCCTCACTCTGGGATGTGAAGAATGTGTAGTCTAGCAGGAAATATCCAGCCTCAGTTTGCAATCTGTTAAATGCTTAACCAAATGCTGGACATGTTAAATGCTTAAAACACATCAGCATTTCTTACCTAGAACAACAGGTGAGCAGAAGACAGGATGATACACATCTCCATTCTGTAAATTCCCATTTGCTTTTGCCTCATGGTCATTTCTTTTGACAGTGAATTCAGGGTCAACTAGTAACTCCTATATCCTATAATTTCTTTGGGATTGATGACCCTTAAAATAAAGATTTAGGAACACACTTGCAATCTCTAGTTGTGCCCTTGTAAACTCACCTTTTGCTTTTGCTCCTCCCCTGCAACAACACAGAAGCAGCCTTCTTATGTGCCCACACAACCTCTCAGCCACCCTACTATGACTCCGCTTGGCAGTAAGGATGCAGTTGCACATTTTGTAGATGTTGCTGTTGTTTATGCCATGTCATGCAACCTTATCAGCATGCACGCTCTTCCATCCATAGCTATATGGTATTAACACAATGACTATACCACAGATTGCAAACAACCACCACACGTTTGCCTTCTCAAACTACCCTTCTGAGGAGGCTGCATTAGCAGAATACTTAGTATGAGCAATGTAGGTCTCTTTGTTGCAAGATATGCTCCTCTGACAGTAAGACTTGAATAAGGTGATGGAAAGTGAGCAACACTGAAAGCAACAGAGTTTATAGCCTGCATTGAAAAGCCACTTACTTGCAGAAAAGTAAGGATTCATGAATTCTTTTTAAACCAACTCAGAATGCAGTTTTAATTGTGAGTTGTGAGTAATACATATAAAACTAACTCGTAAGAGAACATATATGTCTTAAATATTTTCATATATCTATATATTCCTTTTATTTCTGAATTTGAATGTGCACTCCAAAATTCTTACCCTGTATAACGCATATTATACAAATAACAACAATGAATACATAGGACAAAACTGTTCTCTGCAAGTTCATTGAAAGAAAAAAAAAATCAGATTACGCACATTTCAGTAATGGTTTCTGGAAGATTTGTTGGGATTTCAGTAAGGCCTTTTCCACGACAATCCACTATGTTGTTACTACAGGTGCATGCAGTGGGACAATGCAAGACACTGCAGGATGGAGCCATAAAAGACTGGTGACCTGCAAAAGAAAAGAGTTTCTTCTAAAACTGTATAAACCTGTCAAGCAGTAGTCCAGTTTACCTCAGAAGTAAAACATCACACTTTACACCTCCCTGAAAAATGGAAGCAGAACTTAAAAGAATAAACATTGTTTCCCATCCATGATTTCAAATTGCATTAATTTAAATACCTAATTAATACCAACATGTTGGCACAATAATGAGATTAAAGAAAAATGCTCAACTACTGTGCTGGCTCTTTCATCATTTCTCAGTTACTTCATATACTTGCATTCAAAATCACTTTTTTTAAAGAAGGCTAAGTGTAGTCCATTTTTTAGATATATTTTATTTATTCTGTGGTTTTAAAAAACAATTATTGTTTTACTTAGTTTTCATAATTTTGTGTATTAAAAATGAATGTCAACAGAAATGAATGAACTTTGCCATGAACACTGAAGCTCTTCTCTTAGTTCTGTTCTGCAAATACTCATTAATGAGTACTATTCTTCAGTGTATGCACCAGTTACAGACAATTTTGGAATTATGACCTTTCCATCCAATCACAGAGATAAATAATAGGTTTGACTACATTGCTTATACTCTCACTCTGTATTAGCTCAGCAGACTTTCTCCCCCAGTTTAACAGTCTTTCTAACTAGTCAGGTAGCCATGAATTTACACAACTTTGTGTCATCCCCTAAGAGTTTTATGTTAAATTCGGCATTTATAATTACATGTAACCTTAATACTCACATATTTAGATACATTTTAGAAAATAAGTAAGAATATCTTATTACTTTTTCGTGCAAATAGGTTGCATATTTTATAATATATTAATTAATTAATATATATTTATAATATATTAAGTCATTATTATAATTATTTAATGATACAAATTACCGTTTTGTAATGATATGGAAGGCATGAAGGCATGAATCTCCCCCCTTCCCCCTTTTTTCCCCTTTTCTTTACTATTAAGGTAAAAAAGCTAGAGACTGTTTTGAAACTCCTAGGGAAAACCAAACCAAAACAAAAACTTCTGGGCTATGAAATCTGTCTCACTGTATTTTATGTCATATATTAAGATAGAAAGGGTACAGTGATAATGTATGACAGATCACTTTAACGTTGCAGCCAGTGCTGTTCCTATTTACAACTTCAAATAACTGTTCAAGTTTTAAACTTACTCTGCTGAAAAAGTTAGTCTTTTGAGATAGTAGTTTGCAATATAATAATTTGTTTTAATGTTAAAGTATCTGTTACGAAAGTGCAAACAGCTGCCAAAACTAACAAACAGAAAATATTTCACCTATTTTACTAAAAAAAAATACAGTGATCCAGAGATAAAACATGGTTATTCCCCATCTTCAAAATCAGCGTTAGTGTCCAAGTTATAAAACTATGCAGTTTACAAACAAGATACATGAAGTGATTTTGTTAGGAGCTCTTTTAAGTATACATAAAAGGCTGAAGTATGGTAAGAGTGTGGTTATCATTTGCCATGCTAGGATGTCATGGTGCCTTACGCTGTGATGTTAGAAGCTGTTCAGTATGGATAGAAACTATGCATAAAGCTGTTTAAAAACAAACAAACAAACAAAACCACAAACAGATCTGTGTAAATTTTGGCATATTTGGCAATAGCGATCTGGGGGTCTGTAGAAAATCAACTAGTAGAAACAGTCCTGCTGAATGACTGAACAGACAGCTATTTTCCAGTTGTTTTTCAATGTTTTGAGGAACCTCGAAACAGCAGGTAAAGTTTACAGAAAATTTTCAATCAAGTTTAAAAATATCTAAATAAGAAAGATAAACTTGCCTTCTTCCTCATCTAGGAGACATGAATAAAGGAAAAAAAAATAAATAGAGAAAATGTGATTAGTATTGAATCGTTTGTCATTTTGTCATTTCACATCAGAAAACAACCTGATGCACTAAAGAATCATAGAATGAATAATAGAACCGCTTGGGTTGGAAGGGATCTTAAAGATCATCTAGTTCCAACCCCCTGCCATGGGTTGCCACCCACAAGATCATAAAAGCATACCAGTAACATTCAGAAGTTTATTTGGGGTTTCAGAAAACTATTTAAACTGAAATAGAAAAATAACAAAAAGAAAAAACAACCTGCAGTTTTTGTTTTTTAAATCCTTATTACTAAAGGCCTTTTCCTTAATACTAAAAGGCCTTATGTTCTCTCAGTCAGTGTATCTTTTATTTCATTTTCCGTTTCTCTCCCCCCTCTTTATGACGGCTATATGTTCTATGCAGCATTCACACAAATTTTGTAAGGTCAGAAGCACCGCAACAGAAGATACAAATACTGATTAAAAATGATTAGCTTCTTTAAATTAGAAAAAAAAAAATACGCAGAAGCTAGCAAGACGTGGCATGAACAGTCACTGCTGAACTGTTGTTGGGCTGTGTGAATGTGTTGCCCTTACCGCTGCAGACGAACTCCCGCTTCTGGACCTCCGCCACGTTGTGCCCCCGCAGGTGGGCCGGGCCCATGCACTGGGTATAGAGGCCGACACGCGGCCGCTGCCGCAGCCAGTCGGACAGCCAGGCCAGGTGGCAGTCGCAGTAGAGGTTGTTGGAGTGCAGGCGACTGCGTGAGAAGAAGTGTGTCCATATGGTTAAATTGGGGAGAAGAAACAGAAGAGCAACTCATCCTTCCTGTTCCCCCCTGTAGCAACAAACTGTGCTGCTTTACTAATAAAAATCATGAATGAGCGACCAATGTTTTACGTCTTTCATTAAAAGTCTGGGAGTTAAAGGCTAATAAAGCTTATACAAGCAGCAAAATGACCTTTTAATTGTGGTCTAAATCACCGAAAAAAAAAAAAGAAAAAAAAAAAGATGAAGACTTCTTAAGAAAGTAAACTACCTATAGTTTCTTTCCTCTTGTGTGAAAGAAAAAAGCAAACACACAAGAGCTTGAAAGCTGCCTCGGAGGTCTTTAGTCCAGATATGAACAAATGATGAATAAGACAGAAATGTCTGAAGTAACATATCACTGTAGTGGCCTATAGTGATAATATACTGTCAAAAAGGAAGAGTTAATAAAAGATTTGGTTTCCAATTAGATATATCTAAGTCTGGCCATTATCAGTCTCTATAGAAACAGCCTGCAAAACCCCTCTAACAGGTCATATTCATTTTCTGCAGAATAAGACAGAGTAATAACTCAATATAAAACACCTTCTTTCACATCCCTTTTCTGATTTCCTCTCTTTTTGTTTAATCGCAGAATGGGGGATTAGCTGCTTTTGGCTCCTAGGGAAATACAGCCTAAGCAATGCCTGAAATTTAAAGACCAAATGGCAGCAAGCATTGGAATTAAGGAAGTCGCCTCTTGGTTGGCAGAGACCGACACAAGACCATGGCTCCTTGCCAAGTGGCAGAAAGCACTTTGCCATTGACAAAACATCAGACAAATGTATTCACTAAAATTAGGTAAATTACTTTCCTCTGGCTCTAACTTTTCCCTGGCTCTTGCATTTTTCTCAAACTACAGAAAAGGACATCCACAGTTATAAATCAAATCCTTACTCGGAACCATCCATAACAGAATAATATAATTTTGGTCCTTTTTAGATGATGTGCTCAATCCTAACTAAATCACTGGAAAGAAAGTGCAAGAAAATGAGAATTTAAACAAGAAGTCTAATTAGTCCATAAAAAGTCCTTAACGCAACATGAATTGTGTTACAAACCAACAAAACCAAAAGACTTTAACTCAGTGTGTTTTTTGTTGTTGTTGTTGTTTTTGTTTTTTTCTTCCCACAAATGACTAGAAATTAAAGGCAATGCCTTTTTGCCTTTTCCTGCACTGATTTTCAGTACAATGTGTGGCCAGCTGTAGGCAAGAACACCATTGCAAATCTGAACTAATGCTGCTGAAATCAATACGGTTATACAAGCATATTCGGACTGCAAATGGGATATTACAGCTATAATCTAGGACTCTGTGTGCCTGTTTTTTTTTTTTGCTTCTAAAATAAATTTTCAAAAGATAAAATAACCCACAAAAAAGTGTAAATGGTAACAAAACTTCCTAATTTGATTCACTGTAATCTGGAGTTCAGAATATAAACTGGATTTCAAAGTTTGAAAGAGGAACAGATGGATATTCAAGTTTTCAAGTCTCAGACACAAAAGAATTGAATGAAATTCTATTCTCAAAATATAACTAAGGCCACTAAAAGCCCATGCTGATCACAATTCAAGAGCTCTTGCAATAATCCAAACAAGAATAGTTACAAGTCTGTTATGAAGTCAACAGAACTACTCACCTGACTGCATTTTTTTCAGTTAGAGATGTTATGTTAACTTAAGTCAATAGCACTACTGATTTAAAACATTTGTGCAATCAAACATGCATAAAAGAAAATGGACAGGCTCTTCGCAAAATTAATTCTTTAACAGCAAAAGCTACTCTTGAACTGTGATAGGAACATCCCATTCATTTCTGATTCCCACTTCAATGGAAAGTCTGTTTGATAGTGTGTCAGAACTAAACCTTGACAGTCTGGTTTTGTTGATTAACACAGTGTACATTTATTCTTAGTTCAATATAAACAGAATAAATAACACCAAATTGTATCACTTGCATGTACACTTTTTTCACTGTGTTTTGTTTTAGAAGATTGAAGTATTCTGCGAAAGTCATAACCTCTAAATATGGGGGACCTTATTGTAAATGCTGACACAACTTTAATTATAATAGCACTACCGGATGATCCTATAATTTTATGTTACAAAGAATGTTGGAGAGCCAGTTTAGCTTAATTAGGTCTGCTAGCAGTACAGTAATAAAAGCATAAAGATTTCCCATTTATCACATCTGACAGCCAATCAAAGATTCTTCCATGTTCCTAAATGAAATGTGACCCATTCAATAGCTCAAACTAAAACAAACTTTTGACTTTCAAAAAACATCAATTTCTTATTCTATGCAGCTGTAAAATATAAAAGAGAATCTCCCCTGCCCCCACCTTTTTTTTTGTAAGAACGTGAAGCTTTTCAGTGAACAAATGCAGCACTATGGAAAACCGAGTTGGGAAAAGGCCATGAAAACATTCCCATCACCCCATATCCTAAACAAATGCAGTGAAAAGGATATAAATGCTTCTCTGTCTCCTGAGTCCCAGGTATTAGCTTTAGGGTCACTTGTTAGTTTTACCTTTTAGGGTTTTTTGGCATACACACACAAAGTTCACACTCACCAACCTCAATATTTTTTTGACTGAGAGTATGCTTTCTCTTCCTGAATATGTATTTATAGGCCACTGACAAAACTTGATAGAGGAAAAAATGGTATACTGAACACACTGGGTGATAATGATGGCAGCCAGCTTCCACGGGACTACTTACAAAGTTCTGAGTTTGGGCATATGATTGAAACTTGCAACGGACAGCCGGGTGATGTTGTTATTGTTGAGAGTGCTGTGAAGTCAAAAAGAAGCATGTTAACATGTTACACTTATTTATGTCACACTGACTACACTTTTTTACAAGGCATAGTTAATGAAGAACAAGGCGTACTGCTTTTAGACATGGCTATTGGGGAAATAAGCCCATGCTTTGAGGTCCGCTTTGGCTCCCTTTTCAATCCCTGTTAAAACATTATGATTTGACCATTCTATTAATAACCCTAAGTAAACAGAGACCCCAGTAACCTATGATCAACTCACGAGGACAGAAACAGAGCTTCTGCCACTGTTGAGAGCATCTACAGCATTAAAGCTAAGACTGCCATCCTGACATAAAGAAGAGTTCCGGAGTATTTTTGGAGAAAAGTCCTTGGTTTTAGGATTCTGGTCTCCCTTTCTATCTTCTGAGAGTTCAAGATCTGCCTTTTTATTTATTTATTTATTTCAAGAATCTTCTGAAAAGTTCAACTCTGAACTGCAGTCAATTTTTATACGGAACAGTGTTGCTGCAGATGATCCAGAGCTGCATGAACAATAGGTGACCTTCTGCTACACAATGGAAGGAGACAGGAATGTTAGTTCTCTAGAAGATAATTTACATTTTAGACAAGGTGCCCAGAACTTGAGACAAAAACTAGGAATAAATCTTAGCCAATTGTTGGCTAGCACAGAACTGTCACACTAAGTAAGTGTAGTTTGTAAAGATAAGGGAACTCAATGAACGATCCTGCAGTTAACTATTATCTTTAGGCTGCAAATAAAATGCAAACAAGCTTACTCCAGAACAACGAAACAAGTGACAGAATTTACAGTTTCAGCTTAGAGATTACTCACTTGAATACAATGGAGAATATGCTGTACAGTTGTAAACACAATTATGAGACTAATAAATAATAATTTGCAGTACCCAAATCTTTTAATTTTTTCCTTTTTAAAACAAGAATTATTAAAAACAAACAAAAAATCAGAGTGTAATTTGTGCATGTTCTGAGTAAATTTTAAGTACCCTGTGATCCCGAAACACAGAAAGGTAAATTCACAGCACACTGAACAGCATCAAGCTATATGCGTCCATATTAACCAAGCAATTAATTACTGGTGCAATGTGCTGCATTTTACCTTTGTGTGCTTACTCATTCAACAACCTAAATGTTTTCTTCAGTATGCATAAGGCAACTCCCCTGTGTGCCCTCAGGACTACATAAACAAAGAGGAGATTAATCAATGAAAATAAATAAATAAATAAATAAATAAATAAAAAGTGGGGAGGATTTTTTTTTTCAAAATGGAATTAAAAAAAAAAAAAAAAAGGCCAAGTGGGAAGTGGGTATATCTGCAAAAGGTGTCTTAGTGAACAAATGACAGCCAGTAGACTTTTCCAGGATTTTCTTAGTGTCCACATGCTAAATGACAGCTCCAATACATCTTCCTGTATGACTTCTTAAAAGGTTTTCAAATCATCTTTTTTCAATGAAGGGAATGGAAACAAGTACATATTTCCATAGCTGTTAACTGCTTAAAGAATGTACGTCTACAAAGGGTTTTAATTTTAAATTTCAGATGTTTCGTGTTTGACTTGCTGTTGTGTATACGAGAGCTATTAATTTATCTTTTTGCAAGGCACAGAAAGACATCAGAGTTGATGTAAGGGATACATAAGAAATTAAACCATTTTTATAACTACTGTAATCCAAAATGCTTGATTTCATTGCAAATCTAAAATCAATTTAAAAAAAAAAAAAAGAATTTGCTCCATACTTTTATCTAAAACTGTTACACACTATTTCAAAAAGTGTGATGACAGAAAGACATTTCTTGAATTTCTTAGACACTTTATTATTTTAATATGGCAGCACAATATATTTTCTCATAGTCAATGTTTCCCCAGTATGGCTGATTTTCTCTTAGATAAAGGAAGAGCAAAAAGGAAAAATAAAATTTCACAGAAATCTGCTAGCAAATTAACAAGTGAGCAGGTTTATATCTAAACTTGCTTCCATCTTTCCAGATTTCATGTTGATTTTGTCTCTTTAACATTAATAGCCTCCAAGATTCTGCAGTTGTCTAAACAATTTATAAGACCTGTTACTTTGGCAAAAAATTCAAATTGTGACTAAAGAGTGTTTCAGGCCAAGTAACTTTAAAAATTATTTAAAAGTTTCAGCATATACTTATAGTTTGAAGTAATATACAAATTCTGTGCTTAGAATAATTAACTCCAAATGGAAACAAAATACCTAGTCTTATATACTATTCACTGTATATATATTATGGTGTGATTTACATATCTTTAATGCTTTATTGGAAAAGAAGTCACATTAGATGCATACTTCTCAGTAAATGTTCAAAATATCTCTTTTTAAAATTTATTTTCTAAACTGTCATTGCTTATCACACAACATAAGTCAGGATAGTGAACATGTAGTTGTATATTTGAATAATACTAATAGTTAAGGTGTATTCACAAAATTCTAACTACCTACTTTGTAAGCAGATGATTATTTTAATAGAGTTCTGTTCCCTTTTGCATTCATTGAAATCAATGTGAATTTCCTACCATTAACTTCTACTGGCAAGGATGACCTTTTTAGACTACTAAAAATCATGAGCTTTAAAAACTACAAATACTCAATTATATACACACACGCACATAAAAATTTAACACTTCCAGATGTAAAGGCTCATATTAAAACACATGATAACCAGATTAAGTCACCACTGGAAAAAATATGAGATACAGAGATAAAAATCTCACATAACATCAGATTTACTGATAGAAAATTAACAATTTATCAAGTTCACAATTAGACTTAGTATTGAACCTACAGTACATTATTTTATACCTTAAAGTTACAATAGGTTTATTTTCTGTTGTTATATTGTAAAAATAAAATAAAATAAAATCAGCTGTCAGAACCATTCACTCATAAGTAAGATCAACTATTGCATATTAAAATAAAACTTTACTGCAGTAGCTTACACATTCTTAGTTTCTTGGATATATACACACTATCTGTCAGTAAAGGTTTTTTACTTCAGAATCTTAGAAGAAAAAAAAGAAGCTTCCTCCCACCCCAAGGTGAGATTTACCAACCGTGATTCAAACTAACATGAAGTAACTCACTGATTCACAAAGTCTTTCAGTTCCCTTAATAAAAAAAGCACAGAAAAAAATGTGACATTTTGACTGTCAGAGAAAATATTTCAGGAATGTGTGCTGTGTCTCAAATTCTTTGGGAATGGAGACACTTTGCTCATTACAGTCACTATTTTCAGGTCAGGGGTCACTGATGATAATTTTGTTACCTTTAACCTCACTGACGACAACTTTAAGACAGTGAGAAAAAAGTATGCAAAAGAGTATTTTGTTGTTATTACCTACAAACCTTCAATGACATAAAAAGATATTTTCTGTATATGTTTTATACACATACCCACAAAAATTAAAATAAAAATATCCATTTAACATGGACAGGCTAAACATCTCACCATATAACAACAGTGTTTTGCTAGGAAAGTGCCTCTTTGAAAACATCTAGATTGTCAGATACATTTAGTATATTGTTCCTTAAGTAGAGAGGCTGAAAGATCAAACTGATGTCAGACTGTACAACAAAGGCAATCCTGAAAATGTTCAGCACTTCTACAATGATGCATCATTTACAAAAATAATTGGATTCATTAATGCTTCCCTCCGTGTTTTAATAGGAAATATATTCTTTTCTTACAGTATCTAACATCTACCTTTTTTTTTTTTTTTTTTTAAATTGGGTGGTATGGTTGTCTTGCAGAGTAAAGGAGCATCTCAGTCTCCCCAGATAATTTTACCATTTTATAGCACATCGCAGTGGATTATTTTAAGACATCTTTTCACTAGACCGTTCTGACACCAGGCTGCAGCTCACAGATAAGCTTTTGCATTAGTACTCCCCAGATATCAAGCTCTTGCTAAAAGTCAGAGATACAAGAAATACTTACAGCACTTCCAGGTCGCGTAGAGCCCTAAATGCCCCATCTTCAATACAGCTGATCTGGTTGTAATCCAGTTGCCTGTTAAACAGATTAGGAAGGTATTTGTAAAAGAGATGAGCGCTGGCGGTGTAGTGTGTGAGGCAAGCCTCCTGAAGGGTCTGCGTGGCCAGGCCACATTAGCTGAAATGCTCTCGCAAATACATTCGTATGCTTAAGACTGTCATACACCATGCCGGCCTGGATGCTGCCACAGAAATCTCTTTTTGTTCTGAACTGTCTGTGCAAAACAGCAGCTCCAGGAGAGCTCCAGTAAATAATAACTGCACCTTATATTAAATGCCAAAGGAATGCAATTTCATTACATCAAGAAAAGCTATCCATTAAAAGCTCTCAGCGTCATCTTGCTGAAACAATTTCATTAAGGTAAAGGACGGTAAATCACTTAATGTCACACACATCCCCTCGGTGACCTAACAGAATCCATTTATCAGAGCAGCCCAGCTGCATGTTAATTCCCTGCGCCCTGACAGGAGCGAGCGAGGGACCACTTTCAGGGGTGCATCTGCCCCAGATGGGAGGTGCGGGGCTGAGGGTGGGGGTTTAAGATAATTGCCTTCTAGAATATTTCCCAATGTAGAAATATTAGTGTTCAAGGTATTTACATACCCAGTTAGCTATATCCTTTAACTCTGCTCCAAATGAAACTAGCATTTCTGCTGGAAGCTTCAGTGTGTGATTTCCTGCATAGTTTGTTCTCTCCGCAATTGTATGCAGATAGGATGTTGCCACAGAGCACTTGAATTCTGGACGTAAAACTCAGCAATCCATCCCATACATTATTAATCTTTAAGTATTAAGTTATGAAAAATTTACATTCATTTCTCTGAAGAATACTATTACTTTTTCAATTCATAACATTGATACAGCACATATTGCTCAATTTTAAAAAGTCTGCTGAAATTAACCACCATGCAAATACAAAATCCCGATTTCCCTGGTTATAAGCTTCTTCTATAAATATTGTCTATAAATATAATTCATATAAATATGCATTTTGAGGCACAACTTGCAAGAAAATACAATCTCACTTTAAACAACCAGATCTTCAAGCCCGACACTTGTCAGTATCAAATAAGATGTATGAGTAAATGTGTGTGAACAATGCTAAGAAAATGAACAAAATACAAATGAACTCTGCCCTCTCTGTCTGCAATTATATATTAGCTACCAGGGCTAACGAGGCTTTTACTAAAGCATTTTCTGTGATTCTTCTGAATCTCTGATAACCTTTTACTTTATTAATAAATCATCACACCCACTGTTGAGTGTGAAGTACCAACTTTTATAAAGTTCTTCTAGTTTCATCCATATTTTTCATCTGAATTACTACTATGTAGGAATAAAATATTATCATAACTATAGCGGTATCTGTGTTTCTTTGTACTGAAAGCTATACTGAAATGCAAACTATAATTTCCTGAATATGATCTTTAATCATTTTGGCGCAATGTTACAGCACCAGTGCTGCAGTGTTGGAATATTTAAGCCTACTTGCTCAGGCTCTTTTCATTTTTACTAATTAATTTCATTTAACAATTAAGTTAATAGCATTTTTATTTTAAAGAGGTAAAATATATACACAGTACAGTTCTTTAACCTCTTGAACAATTTATCAAAGCTATTTAAATTAGCACAATGGCATGAAATGTTACCCTTGACACAATACAAAAGAGAAATTGTTTCCAGACAAATTGGAAAAATCTTTTAATGCCATCGAATTTGCCTAATGCAGTCTGCAGGTTAATCTGTGAAAGGGTGAGCTGTATGTTTGCCCATATCTTATTATCCTTAGCTGTCAATGTATAAATCAGTGCTGACACAGCTTCTTCTAAATCATCCATATTATACACAAAGGAAAATCTTTTAACAGTAGAGTAAGCACTTGAGCAACTCTTGTCCTACACAAACTGAAAGGCAGATTTCTTCCACTAGACTGGCAGCAGTTGTGGTGCACCTGGAAACTTTTGGACGTCTTCCTTTAGTGAATCACCATTACCACTATCTTAGTGAATGGTGAGTTGTTTTCATTTAAATTTTCCTACCAGAAAGATTACTTTGTTTGCACTGAATTGGTTTAGGTCTGGGGGGAAGGGAGTTTTATGGATGGGGGAGGACAAATATTTCCTGTGTTTCCTAATTATCATTGAAAAATACTACTTTTTTCACGTTTTAGATGACCTTCCACCAGTTATGACCGTGATATATATTAAAAAAAAATACTATGAACAATTGTCATAACATTTTTTTAAGCTATGAAAGGTAGCTTTGACTTTGAAGACTGTGTGCCTGGCTTGAATAGTAACTTATGGTATTTGTTAAGGTAAAGATATTCACTGCATATATAATGCAAACAAAAAGTTAGATAATATTTCATAATCAGTGTATCATTAACGTATAATTTCTCTCTAATGGACATACTGAAGCAGTCTGAATTTTTGGGGTAAGGCTGCCTCCTGAGAGCAAAATGTGTGAGCGTTGTGGCTTCAGACAAAAGCAAGAGAGCAAAAAAGTACGTCTCCAATTTTAAGCTGTTTTATCATTTATTTTTAGCATTATGACTTTCAAAACCATATATTAAAATAATGCTATGCGCTTTGAAAAAGCTTTTCTCACCACTAAGTTATTGACTATACAAATAATACTAACTTAATTTCAGAGCGTGGTTTTTTGTTTTTCATTATTTTTTCCATGAGAATTTATTTTGTTCTTTTCACATGATAGAAATGCCCTGAAAAACAGAAGCTGATCAGACATGGACCAGCACCTCTGGCCCATCCTCATCCTACCCCACTCCCCAGTATCTCTTCATGGTCTTTTTCCCCCATCATCTCTATGATGGGTCTTTTCTATGTGGGACCACTCCATCTCTTTGAAAAATTGCTCTGTTCCTCTACTTTTCTCCCTCCAACTTTCCACAAAGCAGCTAATTATGTTGGGCAATGTGGTTCCTGGAAAGCTCATAAAATGCCAAGCTGTTATACTCAAAATATTTCAGATGTCACAGAGAATTAATTTTTTTGCACCTTCAGCATTACCCGTGTATTTCATATACTTACTATCTACTGTTATTAAAAATGTTACTGTTCATGGTTAGCGAAGACCATTAAACTGATAAGAAAATGTGTTTCTTAAAATGTTGTTTACTTATTGGTTTTGCTGATACATTTTGCACTATAGAAACACAGTGCTAATGTATTTTTTTCAATTTTAGCATATGTTGTCTACCAGATGACAAATAAATAATAATAATTAAAAAAACCCCTTATGTCACAAGAAGAGTACTTCATGACTAACAGAATATGTAGCATACATTTGAAAACTTCTATTCTCATACAGAAAAAAATAATAATAATTTGTATCTGACTGACAGAGAACATTTTTTCCTCATTCACAGAGGCTGAGTTGAAAGTTACAACAGTTTCAGTCTATGTCTACTTTACTCTCCTCCTCTTCAGCATTTGAGGACACTCTGTGGTCCAAGGCCAGAAAGGCACCATGCAGATTTACCTTCTTTTTTGCTCACAAATGATTATATTCTACTAATGGATCAACTTAAGGGTAAACATTTTTAAGAAGTCATCAGCAAAAGTCAGAAACTTTTCTAGATCCCTGCTGTGTCTTCCTCACCAGTAAACATTTAGAAAAAGTTTCTAGTTTTAGCACACTGTATGCTGTATTTCATATAATTAATTTTTTTTTTTCCTTGGGAAAAGAACAGAGTGCACAATATTTATCATTCCAATAGAATTTTTGGAAACAGTCACTATTTTAATGTCTCCCTGTATTTTTTACAACAGAACTGAGTTATGCTTTCCTATTTCTCAATTCCCCTCTCAATTTCACTTTCAAGAGGGATCAATAATTTCAGAGGCATTAGCTGAGAAAGATGTAACATAATTGTGCAAAAAATTATTCTAGGTTTTTATCAAACTTCAGAGAACTGTTTGTACTCTGTGTCTTGTTTATTTCTATTATTCTTTTGTTCAGAGGTAAAGTATTTTTTATCTACATGCACTTGCTAATGTAGTTCATTTTGTTCTTTCCTAATATTTCCTGTAAAACATTTTGAATGCATAATATTTTTCTAATATACATTATATAGCAAATTATTAGTCTTTCTCTTTTACCCAAAATTAATAAGCAAGGCTTACAAAAAAACCTTTAAATTAGGCATACATACTGAATAAACCATAAGAAAAAGGAGAAAAGATTTATAGCTCCATCCTCTCAAAATTATTGAGCACTTCGTTTATCTAAATCTACAAGTACCCTCCAGGAGGAAAATGAAAAATAAAATAACATAATAATGATATAAAGAAGAAATAGAAGAATTGCATGAAAAGGAGCAAAAACACATAATGAACCATCTGTAATTAATGTAATGTAAAGACATTACGACATAAGTATGACTTCACAGAAATTATTTAATAAAGCCAGTTAGATGGCAAACAGCCTCAAGACTGTTACAAATAGGGGAGCAAATAGGTTCCTATTCTAGCGTGGAAGACAGGGTAAGCACATACCCCATGAAAGTTGTTAGAACGGTTTATTTAAATATTAATTATAAAATCTTTACCTGTAGAGCTATTTCTAGTTAGTTACTCTACATAAAAAATAAAATAAAATAAAATAAAATAAAATGTCCTTGCAAGTCTCCTCTCAGCATGAATATATCACTCTGTTTAGTAAAGCAAAGGCAGTCTCACTTTCCAAAGTAGTGCAGATGTGTAAAGGCCTAAAGGCTCCCGAGAGTTCAGCTAAGTTCTGTGTGCATCTTAGAAGGTCAATAGAAGCATAAACTAATCTTCTCTAAGATTCAAATCCTCAAACAGAATTTGCATTATTCTCAGGTTTGTTTTATTCACCTATGTACTGTTATGCAAATAAATACCAATTTTGGATAGATTTTTAGATTTTATCCACTTCAGACTTTTCATTGGTGGTTCAAGTGTTAAAAGAAGACTTGCAAGAAAGTTTTCAATACACTTTCAGAGAATTCTGATTTGAAACTCATCTTCAAAGCCTGATTTAAAAACACAATTAACAGTTCATAAGTGATTTGTTTGTGACTAAAAGGAAACTTTTTTCAGCAGGCTAAATTTTAGGTAAGTAGTCTTTAATAATAGCATTCGGCTCCTGTATTGAAATGGTCTTTTATTGAAACAGTCAGAAAGAAAACATTTTTGCCTAAAGGTTATAAAGTCTCTGATCTATTTGGCAACAACAGTTTTAGGCATCACTGGAAAAGTTTACCTATACTTTCTGTTAGTCCTGCAGAGAATTTTTTTGACTTTACCAAAAATCTTAAATATGCACTGAATATACTAATATCCAGTGAAAATTTTTCTTGATGTGTACCTGAAATATGGGTAGCTGTACAGACAAGTAATTGAATTAAGTTTCTCACTAGTAATAAGGGTGAGAAATATGTCAATTCTAAATTATTAAAGCATTTCTTAGACAAGCAGTGGGTATGGATTAGCACTTGTGCAGATGAGCAGACATCCAGTTGCAGTGGCAATTTGTGCATAATCTAAGAAGAAATCAGTAAGAGAACACCTTCAGCAGGACTCTTTGGCTTTCAACTGCTAATAAAACAAGTTCAAGAAGTCTAGTCATTGCCAGCCAAGATAATTACAAATTTCAGTTATGTCTTCAGTGACAAGGCTAACTTTAAATATTTCACAATAGGCCCAAAAAGGCCTTGGAGAAACAGCAAGTATCATAATATTATTGAAGATTTTAGACAAAGATTAGAGTAATTTGAAGGACTTTGAGTAGATGCTAATGTCTGTCTCCTTACTAATTTTCCCAGTTAATTCTACATGTGTAGCTTTATCCTTGCAGCCTTTATCCTTGTGGTGACAGCTACAGTATCCAACAGCATCCCTATGATCCACCACCATCATTACCTACATCATGACTGTTCACTTCCCCTTACTTTTCTGACCCAGGAGCCACTGTCCCCATAAGCTCTTTCTTTATGCTCTGCTACAGCGGGTAGAAGAACGCAGTCCCTCTTTAGCAGCCTTTGCTGGAACAAAAATTCTCAAGAGGACCCCACTGTCCCCACTTGCTGGGAAAAAAATGAAACCAAATGGACACAAAGACATTGAAGAACAGAGTAGTCTAAAATAAGACTAGACTGGGACAAGAAAAACAGGACACAAAATACTGGAATGGAGATATGATGAAAGTGTTGCCTATTCTTGGCATTATTTTGATGTTGCATATATTTACTATCACAATTCTCCCATAAGCACTGTATCACCATCATCATTAACATGTATATTAAAAACATATATTAGAAATTAAATACATATGATAATTTCAATATATTAAAACAAACAAAGAAACAAACACAGAAGGTTCCACTGCGTTCTCTGAAGAACCTAACTTCCTGATGCAAGTTTCTCTCCCAAAAGCACCACCAAGTCAGGAGCAGCTTTTTGAATTATACTTTTAGAATTTGAACTATCAGTACTGGATACTGTGTTTTCAGTCAGAGAAGACTGTAGAAACTAAGGTTCCCTCATTTTTTGGCATGTTTTTTGAAGAACTTGACTCATTAGCAACAATGGGGCTGCAGCTGTGAGAGTGAAGTCAGGGTGATGAGGGAAGTGATCCTCCCTATCTGTTTGGCATTTGGGAGATCACACCTGAGTACTGTGTCTGGTCTCAGCTTCAGCCTCCCCAGCAGAAGATGGACACTGACATGCTGTGGTGAGTCTAACCAGGGCCACCAAGATGAAGCAGGTGACGTCTGAGGAGAGTCTGCAAGAGTTGTACTTGTTCAGCCTTAAGAAGAAAGGGCAAAGGCAAGGTGAGGGAGGACGGGATCTGCCTATAAGTGCCTAATGGGAGGGTACAGTTAGTATGTTTGTGGGGACTGACTTTATTGTTGTTGCTGTTCTTAACTATGATGGTGGGGCATGTTACTGTGGCTGTAATTCCTCAGAATGACTTTCTCAATTTGTTTATCTTCTACAGAATCCACCCTGTAAATATTAAGAAGATGCCCATAAAGGAAATATGACCACATTTCATGGGAACTGGACAGCTTCTTCTGAGAATTATCAAGAGGACTCTAGAACGAACATATTAGCAGAAAATCAAAAGATCCTTGTGGTATCATCAACTTTAAAGGAATCAATTTCCTTCAGATAATCTGAGTTAACATCTAATTCCTTTTGTTCTGTGAAGACTAGAACAACATTCTTTGGTAACCACAGAATCTTTTCCAAAATGTTCGAACAGGTGGGGAAATATTTAGGGGGAGTGAAAGAAAGCTGAGTCTCCATTCAGCAAAATAAAATATATAACCATTTCAATTTCTGTGGGATTTAACTGCCTTTGAAATTGCTTACTAGAATTACTGTTTGGTATGTTTATCATGCATTGCATTAAAAAAAAAAAAAAAGCCCCTTCAATTTATATTCTAATTAACCTAATGTTAGACAAAGCAAAACTTGAATTTACAAAGTGTTCTAATGCAGGTTTCTTTGCTCCTTTTACTTCCACCTCTCTTCCACAAGTTCGGTTAATATCTTTAACAGTATGCTTAACTACTAGGCAATTACAGAAGAAACAGTTAAATTAGAACAAATATTGAATTCTGTTTATGACAGTTCTCAGTAATATAGATAGGTAGTTCCAGGACTTTAGTATAATAATTCGATAGATGCTATATTATTTCATTTCATGGTTTTCTTTATTTGCAAAGTGATGCTTTCTACATCCATCATTCATCTATTGTCTCCTTACTTTTCTTGGACAATGAAATAAAAATAGTACAATTCTTGCAATCACCCTTCTCTAAGTATAATGTAAAAGCCTAGGCTAGGGTTTACATCTCTCTCTTTCTTGACTAAGCTTGTGGAAATGCACAAATACCATTCATTTTCTGAATACGTGACCTAGTTACATAAATGCTGTGCTAGACTCCATATGGCTCACCCCAGGAACTCATTTTTCATTCTGATGTACCTATACCTCACACAACATAAGGTGTGTGACCAAGAATGTAGAGAGAAGTGTTTCTTAGAGCTTTCAACTGATCGTAAGTATTTCAGATTATATGTTTATTTATTTATTTATTTATTTATTTATTTTCTGGGACCACCAATAAAGGATATTTCTGTAGTTTTCCTGCTGTCACAATAAATTATATGCCACATATCAGAGTTGGACTTTGTGGCAATGCTACGGCCTTTATGTGAGTTTTGTTTGAATTCTCTTCCAAAACAGAAAGGCTTTAAAGAGCAGATCTACTGTTTTATGCACATTTTACACATAATTCAGGATCCTTACCATGAAAATATACACCAAGATCTAAATATTATCTTAGCTAAAGGTTAGCATCCCAACTCAGTTTCTGACTGGAGCTATCTCAGAATATATAACTATACTTATTACATTCTAAAATACTACTTTGCCATGAGAAAATTCGCAATGATGCTTTTATTTTTTCTACCAAGGCTTCTTTCTTCAGCTGTATCAATTTTCAAATATAACAGAACATACACAAAAAAGCAAGCTTCTCCTTGTAGCCAAGCCTCTCCTAAATCATGAATAATGATGGCACCGTTCTGAATAGAAACTCCTAAAATATCGTTTAAGGAAAGTAACAAAACTACTCTGAACTGTGCTTACGTGTTTTTAAGCATAATAGATTTGAACATAACAAATTTTCCATTGAGATGTGGTATGACTTTATTGTAGGGAAAGACAGTATCACAAATGTGTTTAAATTTTAAAAAAAAAGTAATAAAAAACAACATTTTTGTAGTTGCATTATAATATCTTATTAATTAAAAATATCTTGTAGTTATAATCATGGAGCACTCCATTTTCAAAGTTTAACTACAAAAGTTAATCTTTCTATAACCCTGACAACTGCAATTAGCAAAACGTATTTCAAAGGAAATTACATGAAAACCTCATATAATGGCTTAATACTTCCCTATTTTTATTGATGTCACATAGGACAGCAAGTATATTTTTTCACAGCTGCATCACATTGGGAGCTCCACAGTCTTCCTTGAATCCAGTAGAATGTGTGTCCTCTGTGTTTGTTGGTTGCTTACAAGTCATGAGCCCCCAGCTTACAGCTGCAGTTATAGCTTTTGGGTGGATGACCTTAAGTTTTCTACTATGGAAGTTCATCACGGTCTTCAGGTCATTCAGCTCATTCAGTCCACTAAACTGACTCTACTCTAAACACAAAGTCAAAAAGTCACTGCTTTCTTTTTCTTGAAACCCTTGAAACATATTTCCTCATTTTTAAGCCCTGAGAATTCAGAACTTGCCCATGAACTTCAGGGTCAGTATCTCCAGGAAAGCTAGTATATAGCTTTTAGAAAACACTTACTTTGCCACAAAAGAAAACTGTGTAAGAAAAGTAATTACACAAGTAAAAAAATAATATATGAAAGTAAAACTAGATAATAGCTTGATTTTTCTTTCTTTTACACAAGCTAACAAAAGGCAAACTCCTAGACCCAAGGCAGGACAATTTTTTTCATTCGAAACAATAAAATGTTTAAACTAACCTGACATTCAAATATGAAATTCAGGTTAGGTTAAGCAAATACTTATAATGCCTTGTATTCAACTTCATTTCAATGTTTAAGATTTCATATTGGGCAATTTTAGTATGCTTAAGATGCATTAAAATATTTTGCCAACACAAATGACAACTGTTGGTTTTATGCAGAGATTCCTTAAGCAGCTATAAAAGTATTTAGTAAAAAGATATCTGATAGAACAAGAGGACACTGTATTGACAAAGCATTATAATCAGAATGTATATGAGAAGGAGGAAAATACTTACAGATTTTTTATGTCTACTGCTCCACGGAATGCCTTCCTTGGTATGGCTTGAATCTGATTTTCACTAAGATCACTAAGAAAAAAAAAAAAAAAAAAAAGATTAATTGAAACTTAAAATCCACCATATACATTTTTTCTGTATGTAACAACAACAACAAAGTAGGAAAATAATTTCAGCCATTACATCAATGCTTCTGATGAAGCTTATTTTATTACTTTAACTGATTTGTAATTGAAGAAAAAGCAGCAGCTGTAATACTCAAATTTATTTATCTTTGTTGCACTAGATAGCTTCCTTACAAAGCAACAGTAAATATGCCAAAGGAGAAGTAGAAGCATTACATGATTTAACAATGAAGACCAAACTGATTTCATTTTTAACTGATTGGAATGGGGTGAAAATTGAAATCAAACACATGACATGAAATATCTAATACTGTTTTATGCATGGAAGAAAACATGCAAAAATAAGTAGCAGTAAGCTGTTGAGAAACAACAGCTATCAAACTGTTTAAATGTCTCAGATAAATATATTTTTGAATTTTGTTACAAAATGGCAAGCACCATATATTTTAAAAGAAGTCATTAAAAAACATCTAGCAGCAGATAGAGGAGCACCGCTGATGCTCTCCCAACCCTACCCCCCAAAAGAAACAAACAAAAACCCCTGCAACCAGCTTTACCAGGCTATCTGAAACTAGTATCTTTACCAAAATGTAAATTTTATTAAAATTCTTGTTCATTTATATTTTTTTGCCATCAGTATATATATCCAACCCTTTTTCCAAATTTTAGAAATATTTTTGTCTTTACCAGTTCCATATTAGAAACAAAATCCACAAAACTGAAGTAAAAAACAAAACAAAGCAAAACAAGCAAACAAAAAAACAGAGGAGATGGAAAAAAAAAGTAGGGAAAAAAAGAAAAGAAAAAAGAAAGTAGAATCCAGGGCTTTTCACTTTTTCTCTAAGTGCTTATACCCCACTAAGAAGTAGTTCAGTGCAATAGGAGATGATCAATAGATTAAAGTAGTCAGTGCTATATAAATTGTATATAGCATTGTATGTAGTTTTGGAGGCCTTCAGAGATGTGTATATCTATAGAAAATATGGAGAACACAAGAAATTAGATGAAGAGGCTTGCTTGAGTATCTGAATAGAATTCCGAAACAAATCTGATGCATACAGGCTGTATCTACACTAGGATTTTCAGTCAGGTCACAGACCATTTTTCTTGTGGCTGGCTAGATTTCATTTTGCTAAAATCAAAGCAGGAGCTTCATTCCACAAGCACACCAAGCACTCCAAAGCACAATATACATGCACTCCAATCCCTAACAGTAATGTTTTTCCATGTCTTGTTTTCTAGAGACAACTTTTAGATGACCTTTTCTAAGAGAGCTTTTAGGAGAAACATTGCAAAACAGTGCATAGAAATAAGACATCTAGCTGAAATGAAACGAACAAGAAGGAATCATTAGTTGATTATACATAAACAGTCAAGTTTTTAACATATTCTTTCCCTAAAAGATAATCTAGAATGAGCTCAGATTTCTAGTTATTAGGAATCACTCCTGGAGATCTCTTTCAGATTTATGAACTCAAAAAATAGTTTGAGGACTTTATAAAACCCCACACTGCCTGACTCTAGCAAAATTTATATAATATAATCCTTTTGAAAATAATTCTACCTATACTGACAGCAATTTTATTTTATCCAAGTCATTGTCAGTTCTATTTACTAAATCTTTCATACCTTGTGCAATATAATACTGTACTGTAATGTCTTGTAAAGTATATTTAAAACTAGACCAAATTTAACTATTATTAACAGTGTGTGAAAAACAAGAGAATCTGTGAGCTGTGATTTAATTTTCAAGCCACCTAAGTAAGCTTGAAATAGGATATGACTGCACTTGTTCTGACAATAAATTCAATGGCAATGAGTGAAAGAGCAGCCTTCAGCATTTGTTGTGGTAACATGATTTAACAACCTACTTCCTTCAAAAAATTATATTACAAATATAAACAGCAAATACCTATATTTACACTTCTCTTTAATTGACTAATACATTTTACCAATATAGAAATTGTGTATAAAGTGGTAAACAATACAGATTTGTATCATGATCAATGATTACTTTATAATACAGATATATGTACATATCTATGTAAACCACTGCCATACTCATAAATATATACTGCAGGAGGTAATGGGTAATGATGCATTACACTTTTTATGACAGTTAATAAATTATCATCATTCACCATTTTTTAGAATTAAAAAGCAGAAGATGAACAAAATTGAGACAATACATAAACTATTTTAAAAACCTAATAAAAATATAAATGGTCAGAATCTTTCTTTCTTTGACTAAATACAAATCTTAGAGCAAGTGCAAGGACTTAAAAAGTAACAGGTATTAACCCAGATTCCTCTATAACCCATACACTGAGATGTGTGTATGCCACAGCTGGGTCCACGCAGTCAGCATCATTTACATGTAGCACAGGCTCATGCAGACTAAAGTACAGTGTTCCCTGCTAATTTTAGCACATCTGAAATATAAACTACTTAATTACAAAGGTTCTCTAACTTCCTGTAAGAGGCACTGTTTAAAGCATCCCTCTAAATGCGGATAGCTAAGTAAGGTTGGCCAAAAGTCTTTTTCCAGGATATTTTTTTTTGTGATTCATCTGCTCGGTTGTGAAATGTTCTCATAATTGTTTAAGTAACAAAAGTTATTAAATCATTTTTTCATTGCAAAATTCTACCTCTCTTTTAAAGAAAATACAATTTTCAACATAAAATCTATGCCTATTTGTAATAGGTAAGCTTTTAGTAATTATTTATTGATTGCTTCAAGTTTTCATCTGCTCAGTCTAAAAAGGTTTCCTTATAAAAACCTTGAGGGAATTAAACAACTGTTTAACTTTTTATTCTTGCATAAACTACACCTACGCTTCACACTGCAGACCTAGGACTCAGTAACAAGTTGCTGTGTGGTCTTTTTTTTTTATTATTATTTTTTATGATGTTTTAACTCATTCCACTGCAATTCTTACATTGCTCACAAAAAAAAAAAAAAAAAAAAAAGGCCACAAGCAGCACAAAGTGGCTTACTGGTGAAATGGGGCAAAAAAAAACTATTTTGTAGATAAAGCCAGACAGTTTTGCAGGTCATTCTGTTACAGTGAGTTGACATTGCAGCCTGTGTTTTGCAATAAAAGTGCAAACCTCCTCCTTTTCAGCCTGTTGGGCATTATTTTCCTGCACTAACAACTGTGTGAGCTCCCTTCATTTCTCATTCAAAAAGAGACAGCATTTGATTATGTCTGTACAGTCAGTATCATTTATGATGGCACTTGGTAACCCTAAAATAAAAGGGGCTCTATGAATTTAAACAAAATTTAAGCCATTGAAGAACTGAACATCCTGCTTTTACAAGAACAAATCTGATTTTCTGAGAGGCATGTCTTCATATTTGTCTGTCTTCATATTTGAAACCAGCAATCTGACCAAGATACTGTCATTGGAAGAAATTACAACAGTCCAAGACTTCACACACAAAAAAAAATAGTGTATCTGTGGAACAGCAGAATTGATTCAAAACATCTTGTATAAAACTAGAGTGAAAAAGCCAAGAATATCCTACACAGTTTTTGAAAGAAAGCACAATGACATAACACATTTTATCAAACTCATCTTAACACAGATCCTAGTTGTCCTATGGGTCTCTTCCAATTAATTGTTCTCAACTCTGTCAAGTCACTTCTAGAGAGATATATTCCAAATTATTAAGTCTGAAGTGGAGTATTTTAGCCATTGACCCTTTCAGAAAATTACTGAGTGCAACTTCGAGGGCTTCCATCACGTCATCTGCTGGCTTGCGTGGAGCCCTCCATCACCCAGACTTCAATTCACTGCCCTGCTCACATATGAGCAAACAAGTTTTCGAGGCCAGAATAGTATGACTTCAGTATCTTTTAGTGTGAAATGTCCTTAAAGATTATTCTCAGGCTAGTTTCACCAAGCCAAAAGGTGACAAAGAGGTCTGAACTTTTGCCCATCTGTATTAATTCTCCAAAAAAACTTGCTTACATTTTTGTTTTTCTGCACAGAAGGTCAGGTGTATATTTCTAAGTCAGAGACTAAATATGTTGCACCTAAGTAAAATCACTAAAATAATTCACTTAAATAAAAAAAAATTACTTACATAAAACCCAAGTACTCTAAGTGATTAAAGCACATACACATACAACAGTGTCTCTGAGATCAGTAATGAAGGAAGCTCTGGAATTATTATGCTTACAGAAAATATAACTCCCTTTTAAACAAACCAGGTCAAGGCATACGTACAACGTACATGGGTAATCACACATGCCTCAGCTTTTAAACCTGTTTCCAAAGATTAAGGATTTCAATCTGATATTTGCAATGGCACAACAGTAGAACTTGACTAATTTGAAATTATGCCAAAGAATGTAGATCTCTCTTTTTCAAAATCTGATGAAACACAAAAAAATAAAATAAAAAATGAAAATGATAATAATAATAAACCTCTTGCCTCCAGCTCCCAAAAAATCAGCTTCATCTTATGTATTTGGTTAACTATTATTATTTTATTTTATTTTTTGCTGTGGAATATATTAGTAAACATGATACATAATGCTCTGTTGAAATAGCAGGAATACCTTGTCAAAACCTTGTTACTACTGAATCCTTCCTAGGAAACAGGATGGAAATGGCATATTTCTATTTATCACATTTACTGGTTAGTAGGTAGAAGTATATTGGGAAAAAAAACAAAAATCTAGAATCCTGCTAACATTTGAAATTTGTAGCAATATAACATTGGTATGAATCTCACATACACATGAATCTCTTCTCACAGAAAAACTAGAAAACTTATATATGCTATTGTTTCTTTATCTGAGGATAAAGCCCTCAGATAACCTGATATTAATGAGCCTGATAGAGTGCTTCAGCTCTTAAAAAATGCAGACAGTACTGCATTGCAGCTATTTTATTACTCACCATGTATAGTTCCCAGCTGAATATCCCATTCAACCTTAAAAGGAATGCTAAATTTTTAATCATATAAATTGAAACACCATGTATAATATCTATATCATGCACTGTGAAGGTATCACAGTTTTCTTATGTGGCTAAAACCATTGTTCGTTCTAAAACAATAAATCTTTTCAAGATGGCAAACCTGCTTGTAAATTTAATTACTTGTAATTTTATTTTCCTCTATGGTTTAACCTCCCTCAGTGTCTGACCAGGGATATCATAAATCTATACTGCCATTCTCTACTTTGTAAAATACTGAGTACTGGGAATGAGTAATGTGTCCTGATTTTTAAAGGAAAAGGCAGAAACACTGAGTCAAAGTATTGAATACTTATCAGTTTATTTATGTTGGTTCATAAAAACAGTTCGAAAGGTGGCTATTCCGTGATCAGGGACCTGAGTAATTGTTTAACTATTTCTGAAACAAATAAAGTAAGCCTTGCTTAGTACTCCTCTCTTACTGGAAAAGAATATTTTCAACAACAGCTAACTACATTCTGCATGAAACCCCACACAGGGCAGCAAACGGTCTCACGTAATAAGACTACAGAGAAAAGAAAGAGCAAAGAATGAACAGAATGAGAATTTCTGTAAATTATTTAACTGAAAATCAAATATATTAGTTTGGATGTGGGGATTTTCACTTGGAATACAAAGATGGTGGCGAAAAAAAACCATACATTTTGGCAGACATGTAACAGCTTTTCTTATGAACATAAGTATCAATTAGATAATTTACCCTGAAATAAAACTAAATAACCAAACAACTCATTTATGAATATCAAATGGTTCGTTCAACTTCAGTTGCTTTTACTGTGATTTGCTTCTTTCTCAGTACTATTCAGTGTCCCCACAATATCCTTCTATCTGTGTATACCTTAAAAAGTACAGAAATTTAGGTGGGGAAAAAAACAGACATTACTTGTTCATTAAGCAATTCTTTTCAAACAGAGCATGTGAAACAGGCTTTGGCATAGGATGCTCACGGATGAGCATCATTAAGATGATCATTAAGATATCTATAAGGCCTTGCATGGCCGGCCCGAGACGCTTTTCCAGCAACAGTGTCCTTAATGGGGCATCCCATCCAAGACATCTAACATATTCCAGAGCTAGGCCCAGGTTTGAACAAGCCCCTATTTATTCCCCTAGTTTTGATGTTAGGTAAAGTGAAGTACTCAGCCTCTCTGGGAGGCACCAGCAGGAAAACCTAAGCTCCTGAAGGAAAGCAATAACATACTATGACATGACAGCATAGTAGAAGTGCCACAAGTTTCAACTGTGTCTTGAGAAATGGATGGAGAGATTATTTTATATTATCATTAAACTTTGGAAAAAAAACTCTCACATCCAAAAAAAAAAAATTATTTTGAGGACCTTGAGGGAATGATGACAGCCTCCATTTGCAAAAGCTACTGTGGCAGTTGGTTTTTACAATGTGAAGAGGACAGACTGAAATGGCAAGGTAATTTTTCTTCTGTTTTGCTGGACCTCTGATTTGGATTTCACTCCTAAAATGTCAAACAGTTTTCCATTTTCTAAATTTGAAATATAAATATGTATTTCTCTTCCATATTAGATGGTTTGTGCTATGATGGAAAACTTTTGATCAGATTTTCTCTTCACCCCTCTTACGAACCTTTATTTATTGTCACACAATCAGGAAAACTTAATCCTCAACTGCAAGGTTTAAACATGACTTTAATCTAAGACCTTTTCTGAATGCTACATAGGCATGCTTCAGCAAGCTCCAGTTTTAGTGTATTAGGAAGCTTAAAAATTATTTTCAGAACTTCATAGAGGAAATCAAACCAATGTGAAAAATCTTCAGCAATAGAGATGCTGCCTTTCAGAACTTCATAGAGGAAATCAAACCTTATGGTCTAAATGCAGGGAAAGCATCATGCAGAGACAGTTCCTCTACAAGTAAAATCTCAGGTGAACTGAACCTATTAAAGCCTGTTTGGAATTTAAATTTCCATGATGGTAGAAATATACCACAGCGTAGCATGAGCTTACTAAACAAACATGAATGTTTTAATCTCTAACTCAACACTTTTTATCTCACATTTAGCAAATACATTACTATACCAAAAGTAAGTAAATTTCCTATCAGCCAAATGAGGCTTATCCCTTTAATTGTTACAATACTGATGTATGTTAGGCTTTATAGAGTTACTGTATTACAAATTGCAGTACTGCATCACTTATTTATGAAGATAATTTTATACCCAAATGGGTTCTCATGTCCTTTTATCAAGGCCTGGCTTTTTGGCAGGTCTACAAATCAATTAAGACAAACAAAATAAAGAAATGTTTAAAAATTATATGCTTAACAATTCAGTCTAATATCTTGCTGTTTAAAAAAAAAAAAAAAAAAAAAAACACCCAAAACCTGCTGCAACATTTTTTGCCTATGGAATAAACAACTTAGTCTCCTATTTATCAAATTATTTTTTGTTTCTGCTCTTCAGTAAAGCATCCAATGCAGCTATTCCTCTTGATAATTATGATATCAAAGGAGTCCAATACTATCAGCAGTGGCCAATATGTCTCTAGGTGCATATTTATCTCCTTGTGATGACCAAAAACCTGAATTATAAATTCTAGCATTAGTTCTGTAAATCATTACCTCTGGTCATATCATTTCCACCTGCTTCCCAAATAAGAAATGATATTTCAGATCTGAGAAAGGTACTATTAACCTTCTTTTACGGATGGTGAAGCCAAGGTAGTATGTTATCAGTAGCAGTATGCATCAGTACTATACCGAGGAGCACAAGGCAGACGAGAATTTAGATGACAGAATTGCAGGTTCTCTCTGCATCGTGCACTAATTTGCATTTGCTCTGTAGACTCCCCAGAGACTCAGATGCTGTAAACAGTAGACAATCTATTCCCACGCTAAAGCAGGATCACTCCCTATGCCATGGTATGCTACACTGTCCAGCTGAATATTTCATATTGCTCAACGTAGGGCAATCACCACTGTAATATGGGCAGAATGATTTGAATCACTGCAATTCTTATGCTAAGGAACAAGACTTCCTCTTTTCTAAGAATATTCAGATTAGGTTTCCCTGCTCGCTTTCATCTCTCAGTTTTTAATGATATCACTTTTAATGATATTACTGAAGTTCCTTTAATTCTTAATGCTTCAGGGTTTTTTAACATCTGTTAACCATTTATAAATATATAATTGAATGAAAATGGGCTTATTGTAGATATTTGTATGCTATCATTTGTATTCTTTAAGCAGCAGATATTTTTATCTGTTTTATCTACTTATTTATTTAGAGCATCGATACAAGTCATTTATGCATACAGCACAGAACATATACAACAAAAGAAAACAACAACGACAATAAAAAATCTAATGAGCTACACTAGAAGTACTGATAGCCTGCTAACTCCCGGTTTAAGTACCTTCAACCTTAAGTTTTAGGACAAGTCATCAAAAATGGAAATAATGACAATTAATGCTAATCTTTTTATGTTTGAGAAACAAGCTGACTCCACATACCTATCCAATACAATATGATATTGACTTGTTTATAATTTTGCATATTACTAATTGGTAATTTCCCCAGAATTAAAATAGCACAGAGTCCAAGTACCAGGCCTCCCTACTTTTTAATAGGATCACATTTTGGGTTTAGAAAAAATGAAAGCCTCCTATTGCAGTCTTGGCATGGAAGTTAATCTACGGGCCACAGAATCAATTCTACTCTACAGTGTCTCCAAAAGTGCACTTAAATCAATTTGTATATTCTGGTACCATTTGAAAATAATTGCTCAAGGAGATTCGCCATTTATTCTTTATTGTGCTAGAGTGTCCTAGTGTGACAAATGCTCATTGTAAAATAAAATAGGAGTATTAGGACCACACATGTATTTCACTGGAGTCTTAGAAAATTATTTTTGAAAAGGTCAGTAGTCTTTATTAGTCTGCTCCACTAAATTAATATATAATTCTCTTTGTTTAGGACTTTAAAAAATAGAAATAATTACATGTTGTAGCTCTTCAAGAGGAACGGACCACCCACAATTTCCAAGAGAGAGAATTGTAATGGTGCTTCAAATTTGACTTCAGTATAACCCTTTTGATAACCCTTTTTTGAAAAAAAAAAAAAAAAAAAAAAAAAAAACTTTAAGCCTTTTAAGAACACCTCCACCAAAAAAAAAAAAAAGAGAGAGAGAGAGAGAGAGAAAAACTCACTGATTCTTTATCTCCCATAGGCTCTCAAATTGGTCAAGCTGAAGAAAGGTACTAAGCCACAACTACCGACTGCCTCTTGTCCTGAATTTCTGTCAGTCCAGTTCCCCTACTGATGCCTGATACAGCAGCATAGCTGTGAAATGTGAGGGGTCCTATAGCCCTACCTGGAGTTTGCATAGTGAGAGGCGACTTTTATATGGAAGTTTATCTTGCATTTAACATCTCAAAAATTACAGTTTAGTTCAGCCAATAACTTCTAAAGCACATATATTTTTTGTTCCTGCATATTTTCCTCCTTTTTACTTACCCAGGTTGTAATTAAAGACAAGATAGAAACTTACATTAACTCTTATGTGCTATTATTTCATACAAGGCCACAAAAGATCATTTCTTTGTAAGGAAAGAGCGAAGATTCTGCTATTTTAATTTCACCAGTCTCTAATAGGTGATTTGGTGATTAATTTCTAATCTATTATTACACTTGATAGACTGGAGAAGACTTTACAAATTAAGGATTTAAAACTGATAAAACAAGATACTGCCAGGTAGCATTCACTTCTGGGAAGTGACACACTCAGAGTAGGCATGGCTGAAACACCCACTTGGCTTAGTTTAGGGATCTGATCCCATTAAGAATAGATGAGATGGCACACTTGCCTTTCCAAAAGACTTCTCCAACAGTGTCTGAAAAATCTATCACTCCTGTTCCCTGTAACAAAACTTCTTTTTAGCAGGAGTTTGGAGCAGTCAACGTGTCTTTAATATTTAATATTGTTACACCTGCTTTGGAATTGAAACTGTAAGCACTTTTAGGAACTTATTGAAAGGTTGTCTGGTATGTTGTCTACTCACTCCACAGTCTATAACCCTTGCGTATTCCCTTCTGAAATATCACTCAATGAACCACGGCAATTCTTCTCTTTGCTCAGAACTGAGCAGAGCAGATTCTTGATCCAGCACCATTACTCATTGCTGCTATTGCAAAACAGGTAAGTAATAATTACATCCCTGAACACAAGCATTTTTCATCAAGTATAAGCTCAAACTGTTAAGTCTAACAATAAACTGAGTACTCCAAGTGGTTCCTAACAGTAAACCTAACCTTGAACAGTTTGTCAAGGGGCAGCCAAAATTTGGAGAGTAAGCCAGAAATGATCTTGCAGGTTATTAATGTTGAATGGCACTGTGCTCACTCTTCCTTCACCTGAGTCAAACAATGCAATTTCTGAATTTTCTCTTGAGACAGGCTGATTGCTTAACAAGACAGATTTATTGCACAGCCCTAGCTTTACACAATGTGTGTGCATTCACATAGTGTATACCTCAGGCTTTGATACTGTTGCCTGTCACTGCCAACAAGTACACTAGAAACTGCAAAAAAATACAAAACAAAACACAAATTATAAAAGGATTAATAAGTGTGATTAAAAAACTGACAACTAAGCTTCAGTCATAATTTCTGCTTATCAAGATGACCAGTATTCCATCATTATTTTTCTGTGCTTCACCCATCTGCTTATAGCCATCTGTCATTTCTGATACTGCAAAGTGTTTCTGTTGAAAAAAAATTATTTTTTTACTCTGCATTTGTACACTGACTATCAAGTTGGGTTTCTAGCCCAAGAAGTTGTACTTTACACTGTTACCTGAACAAACAATGATACCACAATAATGGTACATACATCACCTTTAAATATTCTAGAAAAATTCATCTATGAAATTATTATGCAAAAATTAATTTAATGCTAATTAAAAAACAAAACAAACATTTCATTGTATTTTTCTTTCTGCCATATTTATCTGTTTTTCCCCTCATATCAATAGCTGTTAAAAAGAACAACATCTCTGTATTACACAACTAGGCTTTCTGTTAAAGCAGTCAGCATAAATCCATCTGTACTTCTAAATAATTCAGTAAGAGTTTTACCAGCCCCAAAATTCTAGGATGTGTATCTTGCAACTGCAAGTACAGGTATTTGCATTCACTCTTCTAGCCGAGTAAGAACAGATCTCCTCTAAGAACAGGATCAGCTCAGAACTTTGAGGTGATTGAATTTAAATGATATTTACACAGATAAATGAGAAGGTGCGAGGATTTGTTTCTACACAGGCTCTGCTGCACTTGCTATCTACTGCCATATGGCCAATTCCATCTCATGCTTATTCTTCTGTTGCAGTTCATATTACAGTACACTGTTTTACAGATCTGCAGCTTCCAACATCTGTAGAAGAGGTCCCAGAAATTGATTTAGAGGCTGAAACACAAGCATATCCAATCCTGCTTCTACACAAGGCTATATATCTCTGTTGGAAGACTGACACATGGTGCACTGGTGATAACACAAGCCTGCCAGGCACAGATGTACTTATAGCTCCAGAGAGGTGCAAACTAATGATGGATAGGAATAACCCAATCATACTAACATTTGTATTTGCAAACCTTACACCTAGTACTACTGATATTATGTCTACATTTCACTGCCGCATTTCTTCAAGGATATCAAGATGTTCCTAAGGTATGACAAGCACATGATGAAACTTAATGGTATCTAAGATATAGAGACGGCTTCCTGAAGCACATCTTAATAGTTGGAAGTTTTTAAAATTAATTGCTCTTCTGGCAAACCCAAAGAAAATTAAATTAAATTAGATACTGGAACTTTTTCATTAGAAGGCTCTGGCAAAATAAAGGTAATAGATGGAAAGCTTTCTGCAATTAAAAGTGACAGGTACATTGCTTTCTCTAAGCTTTTAAATCACATCTGTCAAAAGGCCTACTAAAATGTATTTTTTTAAAAACCCTTTCCAATCTACTCAACTTTTACGAATCAAAATAGTGTAAAATTATTGAAGATACATCATTTATGAAAGTTACAGTTTTATGGCAGTTAAGAGATAAAATTTCTATAGCGTTATACATCTAACATACTTAGGAAAATGTATTAAATCACAGAGTAACCTTGTATCCCATTCCATTCATTTATCAGAATGATTTCTTGCTTTAATTCTTAACCAATGCATGAGAAATACACAGCTTGATTTCCCTAATTTAAAACCAACACGTAAATACAGGTCAGTCAAAATGTAGTTACTGAATTACCTATTCTCCTTTTTAAGGTGATTTGGAAGAGAGATGGCCATGGTAAATAGTTTCTATGTACACCTATCATAGACCAGTACTTATACATACTTTGAAGAAACTTTTCGAGATAGAAACATATCTATCTTGAAAACAGGCAGACAAGTGTAGTGAGTTCAGCACCTGCTGTGTTGCTTATAGAGTGAAAAAGAAAATGGTTTCAGTGAACACTAATTCCAACAAGCTCAGCAAAACCAAACTTATTTCACATAATGCTTGACCCCATCCTTTACCTCTCATCCCTGACTTGCAAAAACAGAGATTGCATTTGCATAAACAGTGCTACTATCTTTTCACCTAAAAATAATAAAAAATAAATTAAAAAAATCTAACAATCTTTTCTGTTTTATTTTAGTTTGCTTGTTTGTTTTTTCTGCTAATCAATAATCCTAAATTCAATAGGTTAGGATTGAAGTACATTTATGGGAATTCTTGTTATCCTCGCCAGTTCTGAAAACAAAAGCATTACTCTTCAAAGCTCATCAACTAAATGAAAATCTAATACACTCTTGTCAACATGAAGCATATAGGTTATGGTACAACACCTTCAGAGATGTAGTTTGGAAAATTACACTAACTCAGTTAAATGTAGCTCTCAAACTGAGAGCATACAAATAATGTCATCCCAATTGAGGAAAGCACTGAAGCAGCTACAATTTAATGTGCTTAAATCCCACTGAATTCATTTGTAACTACTCATATGCTTAGTGTTAAACATGTGATCAAATATTTTTCTGAATCACAAACTTCTTACTCAAAAACAGTATTGAGCACATTTTAAATTATAGGTTCTCTTAATTGAAGGATATATGAACAAAGACAAAACTTTCCTCAGATATAGAGAAAGAACAGGAAAATGAAAATAGTTTTCCTTTCCATACCTACTTTATACATTTTCTTAGCCTGTGAGGAACAATTATATATCATGCTCAATTACCAAAAATAATATTCAAGGAAACTGGACCATGTCTGAGTCCATTTCAAAATTATCTTTTATATTTAATAAAACTCAGCTAAAGTTTTCTGTGCTGCTTTTTGGATTTTGTTTGAGGGGTGAGGATGGATCTTGACAAGTTCTCAGACACCTCCTGTAAAAAGAAAATAGTGATTTTCATTTTGAAATTGGAACGTCCTCACACAGTTTTTAGCACTCCTCATGACAATGTTTAAAGAATTTTTCTCAATATCAGATATAGAAATATCCACTGGGTCCTGGGCTGGGAGAGGAAAGTTTCAGCATTAGAGTCAGCATTTTGAAAGAACTGCCCATAATATACTTCAAAGCATTGTGTCAGGTCTGCATCCCTGCAAAATAATACAGGAACCGTGATACCAAGGACAGCATAGTAGATTGCAGGTCTTTTGGGAAGAATGAAAAATTGTTAAAAAGAACACTGGAAGAGCTAAAGTAAATGCAAGTCAGGATTCATCCCTGACTTACAAGAGATAGACTGCAGTGGTACTGAGCACTGTTCCCAAATTCCACTGAAATCAAAGGAAACCTTTTCATTAAATTTGGTGGGATATGGATAGGACATTTATTTCCAAAGAAGACACCATTTTTCTTTTTATTTATATTTAAAACAAACAAACAAAACACTACCAAAGAACTAAAAATACAAAAAGGAAACCAAGGAGTTATGAGGATATGTCTACAAGTGTTTGCTCCAGACTGAGAAAAGTATTCAAATATTTTCCCTTAGTATCAATTTTAACTAGACTGTGGGTGAGAATGAGAGGTCTGCAATCTGTGAAAATGAAAAGATCAAATTCAGCATTCAGTAGGGATACAGAATATCTAATTAAGTCCTGGATCTGCAGAATACAATTTTTTGCAGTTTTTTCTTCCGTATCTCCTTTTGCCCTCTGTTAACCATCTTCCCCTCCACATGTATAAATATTAAAAATAAGCCAAATTTTCCTCTCTGATATCATGCATTACAAAAGCATCTGAATGGAAAATATGTCCCAAAGTGTTTTGATGAGCTCTACCAATTCAACAATTTAACCAAGCAAACATAAATATCATACAAATATATTACATAGACGCTACATAGATGCTTGAAAAGAGATTAGACTACCCTATCCCTAAATAAAAATTAAAGTCCTGGTATCACAAAGAAAATAACTTACCAGATTCAAACACAATGCTCAAAAAAACAAGGCCATAGAAAATAAACCCTAAGTTTGTGTGTCGGTCATATTGACTTTATTCAGGAGTTAAGTCTATGCTTAAGATTAGATGCTCTCATCAACTCTTATTTATATTTAAGTATTCTCCTAAATTTCCGTTTTAATTGTCCTTCTCCTTTACCCTAGCTGAAATTTCATTTTATATATACATAGTATTTATAATACTGATTAATATCTCTTTCTATATAGAAGCAGAATTTTACACAGACATGCATCCTTAGATCCATTTGTGCCTATGCTGTTTTTAGTGGTTGTTGTGTTGTCTTTTTTCTTTTTCTTTTTTTTGTTTGTTTTTGTTTGTTTTGTTTCTTGCTTGGTTGGTTGATTTAGTTAGGGGCACATTTCACTGCCACTGTGAAATTACCCTCCACATACACAAATATCTGTGTGCTATGACTCCTGACCTGAAACACCAGAATATATCTTGTAGGGTAAGTTTTCCATGGCATTTTCAGTATTCATGATTCCTCTCTCCATCCATGCAGTAATAAGCAACATGAAAAGGAGACTCCTAGCTGAGGCAGAGACAACACTTTTGTTTGCAGTTGTAGACGGAATTGCAGAAAAAGTATTTAAACAGTGAAGGGAGAACCAACAGATTTTTTAACAAATAAAAATAGGATAAAAATCTGGTGGTAAATGCACTTAACAGGAAAAAAAAATAAATCACAACAGCTAGGATTATAATATAAGGATTTACATTACAAACAGGTACGTACGTTAATGAGCAGATAAAAATAACAGTAATAGATCTCCATGAGGAAATAAAAAAGACCAATTTTATGATTAGTAATCTAATCTTCACCAGAAATAAAAGGTATAGTTATTTAAAATGCAGATCAATGCACTACAGGTAACATAACACTGTCTTGTACATAATGCACACTACTGCACTACTATAAAGTATTTAAAACTGACAAGCTTCCACAAAAAGCAGCAGATTGAAAGGTGAATTTCATTAAAAGAAAACAGAGAATCTCAGCAACCATCTCTGACTTCAAGTTGAATTTGGCCCTACAACTCACTGGTATTTTTCGTTTTGCTTTCTTAACTAGTTCCCCTATGGATTAACCTCTTCTCACCTCTGGCTGCACACACACTGCACGCTGACCTCCATGGAGCTGCTGGATGGTTCATTAGAGCAGCTCCCGCTGTTTCTTCCACCGAAGAGGAGGCACCTCTAAGTCACCACACAGGCAAGCCCAGGCCGACATGTCTCCTAACAACTTCTGGCAGCTTTGATCAGGCTGGTGGTTCATACAATTTTCACAGGCAAAAAATAAAAAATAAAAAAATAGAGGCAGGAACTTTGAAGTATTTCCTGCTGCTCTTTTGGAAAGCTAGTATCTTCGCTTGGTAATTCACATAGTATACTGGTACCAATGAAGGGGGACAGTGAAGGACTGGATTGTGGGGCTTTTTCTTTGAAGCATTTCTTAAAATAAAAGAAGATGCATTTAGGTGGATCACTTCAACCTGTTGCTAGATTTATGATTAACTCTGCTAGATAGATATTCAAACAGAATATGAAGCACAAAGTAGGTTTCTTGATTCAACACTTACTTCACTTGTCTGTCTCTTCCTGACCATGCGATTTACAATTGGGTGTACAGGAGAAGGCCTTGCTTGTATGGTGGGCCCCGATCTTTGTAAGGGGCTGCTTGCTTTGATTTTTCAGCATTGCTCTACACAGTGTGGTAGCAAAGAACTTGAAACGGTATTTAAGTACTTGAAGCAGAGTTCTTAGTATCCAGAAACACGTCCAATCGCTCAGCTAAGTCTCCCTCCTCGACACCTCTGGTGGCCAAGTCAAAGAAGTCAACAGTCTGCAGCAGTGAATGAATGCTCCAGGAGCCTTTCATAATAGTACAGCTGACTGAGGCCCTGTTTGAGAGGCCTTACCTCATTTCCCACACATTTTCTGACCCATTTTGTCTGCCTTTTCTCAGAGGGGTTTTGCCTGTTACATTGTGGGCTAAGCAGTAAACTAATTATCTTGTTCAAATCCCTTTGCAACGCCTCTAATCCCATTAGTTATAAGAATGTGTGAATACTGATTGCACAACTTAGAAAATAGGGAAAGAGAAAAAGAGGAAGAGACAGAGGGAAAAAGCCAAACAGCATGATCCAGGAGGATCTGCTGGCCACTTCATCCTCTTGAGACTTGACAGGACATTCAAGACTCCTGTCCTTCAAAGACAGGACGCTAAATGGGAAAACTTGTAAGTTCTGCGTTTACATCTCCTGTTTGTCTGCCGTATCTGCCCCAAAGCCACTGTTTCATCTGAGGAAGCTCTAAGCCCTTTGCTCACAGCAGAATTTACTGACCCTTGACTCCAGTTAACAGTTAAATTTTCTCTCTCTCCCCTTTCATAATGAACATTTTAATGAAGAGGATGACAATATTACAATGTGTCAAAGAAGCCATATGAAGTACAGGAAATGAACGCATGTTAGTGTAGGCATCTATAGGCCCTATGAGTCCTATTTCTTTTCTTCAAAGAAGCCTCACAAGTCTTATTAAAGAGCCCTCTCACCCTCTCCCTCAGCTGAAGACACCAGAGCTGTTGCCTCCTGCTGTCCAGGACTGAGTGAACTTTAATCACTTTTCCTATTTTGTTCACACTGAGGAAGGAGCCAGGCTTCAGTGAAAAGCCTGCCGTCACAGTTGATGTTAAAGAGCATGAAATTTATCTGACTTCCATAAAAGATGAGTTCTGCCCTTCCATTCCTGCTTTTGCTAAGCTGGCTGCTCCGGGGACAGCCATTCTCTCCTCCAAAAACAAATATTTGCTTTTAGTGTGGATGGATGCTGCTGCCTAGGAGCGCCTTTTCCCTTGCTTTTTAAACTGTAAACTTAGTTGTTTCCACCTACAAAGAACACTTGTGGTCTTGGGAAAGAAATTTAACTTTATCATTTAGACATGCTGTTTTGCAAATGAAGGTTTTAAAAATGCAAACAGTTCCTGTTTTACATGAATAATAAGCTCTGGCTAATTGGTTACCATAGAAGCAAATTCACCAGAATTCTCAGAGAGCAACAAAAGATTTACCTTTTTCTTCTTTCCCCTCCCTCACAGCAGAAATGTTCATGAGTGAAAATCTAACTATTAGTGTAAAATATAAAGTTTGCTTTCTTACATACTGTACCCAGACAATTGAGACATAATCTATTTGATGAAGATTGAAAAAAAAAAAAAAAGTATTATTACACTGCACTACAGTATTCAGTTTAAAAACCTTAACATTTGGAATTAGCTCTACAATCTTTGTAAATCCTACTTCCATTATTTGTACAATGCTCACTTCCATTATGCTGGAAGATCAACAACACATTTCTGTAGAAGTTGCAAATTCTAAAGATCAGTGCTTTATGAATGAGCATTTTTCTGAACAACAGACTGTGCAACTTTAGAAATGGTACCGATTCTGTCATTTCATTGCTTACATATTTCAAATACAACAGAGAAATGGAATACAAAGAACCCAAAAGCGACTCTGGAGTCAAATAATCTCTAAAACTTTTTACATCTATAAAAGCAGTAACAAAATTCTATCAACGGGCTTGATAATAAAAAGACTGTGTTAAAATGGAATGAAAAGTGGTACTTATTCACTGACCATCCGCTCTGCATGCCATAACCCAGTCTAATCCCCAATTGATACTGACAACTGCAATGACAAGGGCTAAATTGGAGCCATAAGTGGGAGTAATGATAGACTGCCGCTTCAGTATGTCAGCAATTTCCAGATTAAAATTAATACCACACAAATGCTCTTCTGTAAAGCAGAGACTTCTCAAAGCAAGAGAAGCACTTGTTCAATAGCTATGCCTCCCAAAAATGTGCCACAGAGCCCAGGAGCAGTGCCCGATGCCCAGCAGAGGTTGTCTGTCCATCAGCAGGAATGAGATAAACGGGAAAACTGTTTCTGCTGTACTTTTAGTTGTGACCACCTAGGGGCACTCAGAGTCCTAGAAATGCATAGCAAAGCTTGGGTTTTGATCCAGCACCATTCTGAAGCAAAGCACAAAACATATTCCCGTCAAGCATCCTGCCTTATATTCTACTTGAACAACAATAACGAGTATTGTTTAGTGATACTTGATTACTGGCAGATAACCAACCAGACAGCCTTGTTCCCTATAAATGCTTCTGAACAGCTTTTTTTCTGATAAAGGCTTTAATATACCATGAAGGTTTTCAACCAATAGGCGAAAATATACAGACCATATCGTTTGAGAAAGTGATTTCACATTTTAAGTCTGGACTCCTTCCAAACAGCAAAGCAACTACAAACTGCATGGAAAGCTGTCTCAAGTGAATTCTCTTAATTATAATTCACTACAGCTTTGAAAAGAACACGTCAAAAATGGAAATGAATATAAAACTGAGAAAGCAGCACAAGGTCAAGAGAATGGCAACTTTTTCTTCTTCACATGCATTCTTCTCTTTCTACTTCATATTTTAGAAACACAAAATGTAGAGAAACAGAACTGTACTCCTATTTTTCAGGATTCTCTGAATTCTTTCAAAAAAAAAAAAAAAAAAAAAGAACTCAGTGTAATTAGCCTTCCAATTTCCAACCCCCCCCAAACCCCAAAACTAGAATGAGATATGTTCACTGAAGCAATTAGCAAAATAAAATTTTAGATTGAAGCAAATGGTTCATGAATGCTCAAATGCAGCAGCCTACTAGCCAATCATATCTGATATTTTATGGCAAGTTTTATAGTATGAATATTCTGACTTTCTGCCACTTTTCTTTTTTTTTTTTTGTTCAAACAGGGTTCACTTAACAAGCAGAATGCAGACCTGCTGCTTTCCCTTGTGGCTAACTTCACTTGTTCAAAGTCTTGAGAATCTTGGAACATGGCAATAGCTCTTAAAGGAACTTTGGCCTGCAGCTGTTATTAACTAGCTTTGGCCGTATGGACCTCTGTTGACAAGCACCTCATGTAGAGAGGTTAAAAAATTGCTACCATATGCTTTCAGCTTTTTTAACCTACAATGTAAAGGCTCAAAAAGAAGAAAAAAAAAGGCAAAAAACCTTTCACTACTTTAATAGTACAAAACAATTTACACATAAACCAACATTTCTTTCTATCCTAACAGTTATGAAATATATATTTCATTTTTACAGTGTTACTGTAGCATTACAAAGTCAGGAGCTGATTTCAGTGAAAGGAACAACTGGTTATAGGTATAAACATCTCAACAGGCTTTATTACTGGACACAAATTAAAAACAACCATGCTGTTAAAACCAGCATTAAATAACAATAAAAAAAAAAAAATCTCTGCCATGAGAATGTTTCTATTACACAGAAAAGCATTCTCTCCTT